>NC_079444.1:387108-619608 GCF_903798145.1 Danio aesculapii | reverse complement strand
TCCACTCCCGCAAGCTGTCCCTCAGCTCTCCTGTCAGCTGTAAGGGTGGAGCTCTGGATCTGTCCACCTCCACCTCCTCTGCAGCCAGCAGTCCAACGTCTCCATACAACCCCATCATCTGCTCCCCTCCACCCACCTGCACCAAAGCCCCTCTGGACCTCAGCCGGGGCCCCAGCTCCCCAGAGCTTTGCCCCTCCACCCCGGAGGAAGGTGGAGAACTGCCACGCATAGACGCTTTCTGTGGGAAACTGCGGCGGAGTATTCGACGAGGTGAGGGTTTTGATTATGCATGTTAGTAAACTTTTTTTTTTCTCTGGCCAAACCAAAACTAATAATTTCCTTGCCACAAATTTTAAATAATGGGTCAAAACAAGCAAAATATATATTTTTATTCAACAAAAATGTTCATAAAAACTATTAAATTTTTTTAAAATATTGTCAGTAGTCTGTCCGGGTTACTGTAGATAAATCAGGCAACTATAGATAAATGGAGAGTTCATCTCAAACTGTAAGCAAGTGTGATGGTTTAAGATGTTGGCTCGATGTTGGATTTTGGTCACTTTACAATACAACCCCCCAAAATCAAGCAAATATCAACATCTAATGATGTTACAGCTTGACGTTGTGTGGATGTTACCACTATGACATCTATCAGACAGATTTGGTTGCCATACCTGACCAACAAATGTCAGTATTTGACATCAATAAGACGTTGATTTAAGATGTCGGCTCGACATTTTGGTCACTTTCCAACACAACCTAAAATCAACCAAATATCAACGTCATTTGACGTCTTTACTGGACGTCAAAACCACGTTGTCCTTAGAAGCAGGCTAGACATTGAATTTTGGTCACCTGACATCACGACCTAAATCTGCTGAACCATTATAGAGGTGATGAAATGTATATTCACATTATCTATTATTTTAAATATTAATATTATTAATTAAGATACAGATCAGAGAAAGATCATTCTCCCTATTAAAGGCCTGACCCTCCATACATCTTGATTTGATGTCCTTAAGGTGGTAAATTCCCCCAACTCCCCTGTAATTATGACTGTTTTGTGGTTCAGGGTGACATACAAATAATAAAGTAGATTGAATTTAAAGTTCTCAGTCATCCAAAACACATAACTGAGCATGTATGATTTTTCTGACAGCTGTACTTGAGTCAGTATCGCTGGACAAGTTCATTCCCGAGACGCCCACATCCAGTGACTCCGGAGAAATGTCTCCAAGCCGTTCCCCATCCACCCCAAGACACCTTCGCTATCGACAGCCCGCAGGTACCATCTTTCTCAGCCTTCTTTCCTCATCCATTATTTTAGCTGACTGTATGTTGTAAAATATGCATACCGTATGGAAAAATAAGGGGGGAAATGCTCCCAGTTCATATTGGTTGAATAATAACAGTTTTATTCACACCAGAAACAAAATCTGGATTTTTGTATGTTTTCATACATGGCTGTATAATGTTTAGACTGAGCATGTAATATGGCATCATGTTTGTAGAAGTGCATTATTACTGTTCAGAGTAAGAAATAAGATTAATAAGACTTTCCTCAAAAGAAAAAATATAATAGCAAAAACTGTAAAAAATTACTGCACTTGATAAATGAAAAATAATACAAATTTCACAGGAGTGCTAACAATTTTGACTCCAACAGTATATGCACTCACTGGCCACTTTATTAGGAACACCTGTCTAACTGCTCGTTCATGCAAACTTCTAATCAGCCAATCACATGGCAGCAACTCAATGCATTTAGGCATGTAGACATGGTCAAGACGATCTGCTGCAGGTCAAACAGAGCATCAGAATGGGGAAGAAAGGGGATTTAAGTGACTTTGAACGTGGCATGATTGTTGGTGCCAGACAGGCTGGTCTGAGTATTTCAGAAACTGCTGATCTACTGGGATTTTCACACACAACCATATTTAGGGTTTACAGAGAATGGTCCGACAAAGAGGAAATATCCAGTGAGCGGCAGTTCTGTGGGCGCAAATGCCTTGTTGATGCCAGAGGTCAGAGGAGAATGCCCAGACTGGTTGGATCTGACAGAAAGACAACAGTAACTCAAATAAGCACTCGTTACAACCGAGGTCTGCAGAAGAGCATCTCTGAACACACAACACGTTTAACCTTGAGGCGGATGGGCTACAGCAGCAGAAGACCACACCGGGTGCCGCTCCTGTCAGCTAAGAACAGGAAACTGAGGCTACAATTCACACAGGCTCACCAAAACTGGACAATAGAAGATTGGAGAAACGTTGCCTGGTCTGATGAGTCTCCACCAACAACATGAAAGCATGGATCCATCCTGCCTTGTATCAACGGTTCAGGCTGGTGGTGGTGGTGTAATGGTGTGGGGAGATTTTCTTGGCACACTTTGGGTCCATTAGTACCAATTGAGCTTCATGTAAACACCACAGCCTTCCTGAGTATTGTTGCTGATCATCTCCATCCCTTTATGACCACAGTGTACCCATCTCTGATGGCTACTTCCAGCAGGATAACGCACCATGTCATAAAGCGTAAATCATCTCAGACTGGTTTCTTGAACATGACAATGAGTTCACTGTACTCAAATGGCCTCCACAGTCACCAGCTCTCAATCCAATAGAGCACCTTTGGGATGTGATGCAACGGGAGATTGGCATCATGGATGTGCAGCCGACAAATCTGCAGCAACTGTGTGATGCTATCATGTCAATATGGAGCAAAATCTCTGAGGAATATTTCCAGTATCTTGTTGAATCTCTACCACGAAGGTTTAAGGCAGTTCTGAAGACAAAAGGGGGTGCAACCCGGTATTAGTAAGGTGTACCTAATAAAGTGGCCGTTGTGTGTATTGAATGCTACACGAAAATGTTATTTGAATTAGAGCATGCACTGAACTTTTCCCTGAAATAATTTTTAATGATTATTCCAAGAAATGCGAATGTGAGCTCTTTCTTTAGTCCCTTAACGGTGCTTTTCTGTGGTGGTGTCCTCATAGGTCAGTGTCCTGATAACTCCCGCTGTGCCGTGTCCCCTGCGTCCGCCTTCGCCATCGCCACCGCCGCAGCCGGACACAGCAGCCCGCAAGGTTAGAGGACACTGATGCGCTCCGACAGCTGAAACAGACCTCCCGTCGGCTGTGTGTATTCACGTCCTCCCTCACACATTTCTCCCACTGTCTCTCATTCAGGATTTACCAACCCAGAGAAATCCTACGACAAAGAGTTCCTCATCCGCAGAGCCGCCACCAACAGAGTACTCAACGTCCTGCGACACTGGGTTTCTAAACACTCGCAGGTTTGTTCATCAGTTAAAAACATCCGGAAATGAGCAGTTTTCCATAATTTGTGCTTCATGCTTTTTATTTTCCACATTTATTTATGATTTTGAATTGCATTATGGGAGCTCTTTCTTCCAACAAAGTTTAACCTTGAAAAGTTTGATTTTATAAACATTTTTAATAGTTAAAGTGATATATTGTCTGTGTTGGTGTATATTGCACTACAAAACCTGGTAATAAACTGCCAGTATGTTTTCAGTTATTTTACAGACTTATTTCCTAATATATTATTTCTTATACATTAAATTATTTCAATTATACCAAAATGTCAATAAGAGTCACTTTGTTAAACTGCAGAGTTGAATTTTCAACATGAAAAGTCGACAGAGCAGAGATCAACATCCCATAATGCAATTCTCAACCGTAAATAAACAGAAAACACTTCTGAATCACTAAATACGGAAACTGTTCACCAGTTTTGATATGTTTACTGTAGGAAATTTACTAAATATCTTCATGGAACATAATCTTTGCTTAATATTCTAATGATTTTTGGCATAAAAGAAAACTTGATCATTTTGACCTATAAAAATGTATCTGTAAATGTAACATAAGACCACTGGATATTTTTTTTGCAAGATGCTAACGGTCTAATTCGATTCAATAATTTATGCTAAGCTAAGCTAAACGCGCCATCGCCAGGCCCGGAGACCGGCTGAATAGATTCAAAAATGATAAAACTCAACTGGAGTTGTAAAAAGAGCAACCCAGGCTCACTCTGAAAACGTAGACCTAAATACGTTTCTGGAGACCACGAAATACGTCCAAGGAGGTACATATTTTTGCAGTTTTTATTTTCACGAATCCACGAGAGGCCGCTGTGCATGCTTTTTCATATCTCAAATTTCTCTCGCAAGTGCCATTCGGGCCTGCTGTTCTTGCGGAAACCCACCAGAGGTTGCTGTTGACTGACTGAATGACTGACTGACCGACCAATCGACTGACCCACCCTGCTCCTTCCCTAAACCCAACCACATTTTCAGATTTTATGACATTCTCACCCTGTTATTTACTTGTTTATTTTATTTTTTTGGATTCTGTTTTTGTCTTACCTGATTTGTGGAACCGTTCTTCCGTTCTTCAAACCCCGTTGTCGTGGTCAACTCCTCTCTGCGTCTCAAGTCCGCCGATGTACATGACAAGCTAACTGGACAAACTGGTTACAGTAGGAAAGCCGTCCACATGGAGGTAAGCGGTCAGCTGGTAAGCGCAATAAGGAATGCGCAGTAGCGTTCGTTTAAAAAATTAAATGCAGCCATACGTACCTCTGGCCACATAACTTGCGGTCTCCAGAAACGTTTACACGGCTACGTTTTCAGAATGAGGCTATGTTGAAAAAGAGCCTATATTCAAGAATATTCTTTCTACTTCACTGTAAAAATCATATGTTACTTAACCATATTTCATGATTTACAGTTTTTCTCTGTTTATTTATGGTTGTGAATTGTATTATGGGATGGTAATCTCTGGTTTGTCGACTTTTGATATTGAAAGTTCAACTGGGTTTTATCAAAATGACTATTACTAAAGTTTTAGTGGTTTGAAACAATGTATTGTATAATAAATGATATATAAAGTGTGTAAACTAACACAGAAAGTACTGGCAGTGTATTACCAGGTATTTGTAGCGTAATATACAACACCAAACCAGACGATATATCACATCAAACTATTAAAAATGTCAATAAAAGTCACTTTTTTTAACTTTTCACCATCAAACACTTGTTGGAGGAAGGATCAAGGTCCCACAATGCTATTAAAAGCTTAAATTATTAATAATAATAATAAACATGAATCACAAAATGCGGCAGATTGTTAATTGACACTGTGGTTCACTGGTTAGCACTGTCGCCTCACAGCAAGAAGGTCGCTGGTTCGAGTCCCAGCTGAGCCAGTTGGAATTTCTGTGTTTGCATGTTCTCCAAGTGTTGGTGTGGGTTTCCTCCGGGTGCTCCGGTTTCCCCCACAGTCCAAACACATGCGCTATAGGTCAGTTGAATAAACCAAATTGGTCAGAGTGTATGTGTGAATGAGTGTGTATGGATGTTTCCCAGTACTGGGTTGCAGCCGGAAGGGCATCCACTGTGTAAAACATATTGATAAGTTGGCGGTTCATTCCACTGTGGCGACTCCTGATGAATAAAGGACTAAGCTGAAGGAAAATGAATGTTAATTTACTGATATTTTGTACAGTGTAGTCTCACGGAGGTCACTTGATGGGAATAAATTCTTAAATTTGGCCTGCAGTGCCTGTAGTGTCTGGCATTAAAACTGATTTGTTGTGTTTATGATTTGTTTTAGCTTGTGATTGGATCAGGACAGACCTTCTTCCCACAGGTTCATTCATCTGCGATGTCGTGGCTCACACCTCATGAGCATAGCCTTTGTCAGATCTGCTTTGGGCTTCAGTCTGGTTTTGTGTGCAATAGTGACGGCTCTGAAATGTCAGCGGCCCCCCCGAGGGCTCCTGAGATGTTAACTCATGTCAGGAACAGAGCCACATATCACTACACATGCAGTTAAAGTCACAATTATTCGCCCTCCTGTGAATTTCTCTTTTCTTTTTTAAATATTTCCCAAATGATGTTTAACAGCAAGGACTTTTTCACAGTATTTACTATAATATTTTTCTTGAGGAGAAAGCCTCATTCGATTAATTTCAGCAAGAATAAAAGCAGTTTTATATTAATTATCAATTATTTATATTAGCTGTCAATATTTTTAGCTCCCTTAAGCAATATTTTTCTTGCAACACAGGCTCATTGTGGATATGTACCCCTGTTTACATTTCTGGAGAGTGTGTATTATGTAGCCAAAGGTACGTCTGACTGCATTTCATCTTTAAAACGAATGGTATGGGGCGGTATGACGTTGCTGACGGCTTCTGTTCATTTTAGCACTACCAGCTGACCGCTTACCACCATGTGGACAGCTTTTCCGATGTTACCAGTTTGTCCAGTAGCGTACGTCTGCAGACTTGGGACATGAAGCAGAGTAGACTGCGATGAGGGGGTTCGAGTCTGGTAAAGACAGTTCCAGAATACCAGATGGAACAAAAATAAATAAATAAACAACAGGCTGAAAACGTGGTGAAATCACATGGCAGCGATGGCTTTTCCTTTTGTAGATTGCTTTTAAAAACACTATTGGTTGGGTCAGTTGGTCAGTCGACAGCAAGCTGGCCTGGGGTGCGTTTCCGAAAACCATCGTTAGCCAACTAAGGTTGCAAGTTCCGTCGTTTCAAACATAGTTTGTTGATTTGGCGTTTCCCAAATCCATGGTTCCAACGAACATTCGCAAACTGCGTCGCAAACTTGTACACTTACACTCTGGAGCTGTAGTTAGAAACATAGTTTCTGGCTGTGTTCTATTCCCACTTATCCCCCCTATGCCCTATTTGTTTAGAACATTCTAAACTCCTTCAAACTATTTTCTGGTACTTACAGTTCAAACATCACATTTTTAGTAGAACAATTAATCGTTAAGAAAAAAGAAATTAAATAAAGTTGCAAAACAAATCATTTAAACCCCTTTTGTATGAACTACAAACAAACAAAAAATGTTGGTTGTCTTTTGATGTGTGTGCATGTCGTTGTACTGATTGTGTTGCAAACGCTGCCAGCAGGCGGCGCAAAGGAAAGTTTTAAAGTGGCAATGGGGTGCAGAGAATACCTGTCACGGAGTCATAAAGTCAGCTGAGGTATAGGTGCACTCACAGGTAGCCATTGATGTAGCAGAGAAGTGGACTGGACCCCACAGCGACAGAACCATTTGAAAACGCTGAATCTAGAAGGCAGCCACGTGGAATATCGTTGATGCTTTCAAACCTCACTGAAGTCAGCTGGCTTTGTAAAACTCACAGTTAGCCTTTAATAGCAGTACATTGCCCTGAATGAAAAGCAAATAATACTAATGAAGTACTCACTGAGGGGTCAGATGTTTGTGTATCGCTGTCTGCAGGACTTTGAGATGAACGCGGAGCTGACGACGGCTGTGATGGCTCTGTTGGAGGAGGTGCTGAGAGATCCAGATCTTCTGCCGCAGGAGAGAAAAGCTGCAGTCAATATACTGAGGTCAGCTTGACTGCGTTCATACACTTCAGTTGCATAAGAGAAACACCTTCAAAAAATATAGATTAGGACCCTTTTGCATGTTTCTCAGTAGCTGAAGTCGTCATACAGTTGTTAAACTAAGAGCGTAGTGAATGGGAGAGCTTTATATTTTGGTGTGAACCAAGCATTTTATAATACATACGCTGCAGGTAATATCTAACTCAACAAATCCATGAATAAAAGTTTTAAAGCGATGTTAAGATTGTCTGTGCTAAAGTTAGGAAGGAGTAGTGAACACTCTGTAGTGAGTCTGTATTTCTGAACACAATTCATGCTTAAAGCTCTCATCTATCTAGCTGGTTATCTGAGAACAGCGTGGTGCAAGGACAGGAACTGAGAACCAACCACTGATGTAGTGATAATTTAATAGTCATCACATTCCCTGGCAGTGGCAAATAGCTTTGGTTTTAGTCTTTAAGATTGAATGTAATTACATTAATGTCTAATTAGTAACACTTTACAATAAGGTGGCATTCGTTAGTTATTGTATCCTCCTGAGAACCCGCCCATTGACTTGTGTCCTCTGTAGTGGACATAGCATTTTCATGACTTTTCTTTGAATTTTTTGAGCTACTCTGTCGAGTTCTGTTGTACAGTTCAGAGGACATCCTGGGCTTTCTAGTGATATGTCATTTGATTGGCTGGCATGCTAGGAACCACTTCTTACACTGCATTCAAAATGGCTGACATACAAAATAGCACATTCTATGGGAAGGACAGAGGCATGTAAAATTTAGCTTTTTAAATGTTTTTTACTGTTATTATTACATATATATTTGTTTATTAAAGTGTCAGGAACAATAAATTTAACTTTTAAAGCTTTTAACTTGTTTGTGTTTCAAAATATCATCCTTTTTTAAATGTCCACTATAGTGGACACCAGGACCATCTTAATGTAATTAATGACTGCATGTTGTAGGGGGCAGAATTGAAGCAGAGAGGATTCTTTAAAAGATAGTTGAGGGAGACTCTGATTTAGAGTCTGACAATCAGACAATTAGAGAATTAGAGATAATTAGAGAATTACAATCTGTTTTAAATCACTTTTACTGTATGTTAAATTTGTGTTGGATTAACATCACTTTTTTTTTGTTTTTTGTTTTGTTCTTTTGAGTTCGGCTCTCTTTCAGATTAAACTGTTTCAGGAATTTCAATACAAAAGGAAAAGATGGCGTTTGTTTTGTTTTTGTTACATTAATATTGAGTAGCTGTCGTTTAGAACTAAAATGGTCCTGTGGTTCACTACAGTGGACATGCTGTAAAATTAAAAATAAAAACAAAATGTAAAAACTCTAAATTGTAGATTTTTTTTAACCTAAAGGATGTAGGAAATCTATATATATATTTCTTCAGGTCTCAGGAGGGTATTTTAAACAAAGAATGAACAATCCATTTATTTCCATCATTACATCAATATGAGTATTAATCATCTTTGTTAACGTTAGTTAATGGAAGTAAAGTTGTTTATGTTAACTCATTAGCCTTTAGCTTTTAAAGTAAGTATCCAATACACTACATTTGAATTCAGTTGAATTTTGCATGTAAGAATTAATCACGATTAATCGCAGAAAATCATCAATTCGAAATTTTGTTTGTTGCACCACAATAAACTGAAGCTAGACTAAGCACAGTAAATCATGCATTTAATTGTGTTCTAGCTAGATTAATCGAAGAAAAAGTTTGTGATTAATTACGATTTTTCAAATTTACTCGTTGACCAGCACTACAAATGATTATAATTAATTCTAAATAAACGTAGTGGCTGCATGTTGCAGGTTGTTCATCATAGTTAAACTACTTCTTTATTAATTCTCATCTTTCCCCAGTGCGCTTTCTCAAGAAGAACAGGACGATTCACAATTGAAGATTGAGGATATCGTCCAAATGGTTAGTGTCACTGCAGCGCTGAAGCTAGATTTCTGTGTTTAGATCTACTTTAATCTTGATTAATCGCATCCAACCTAAAAGTTCATATTTACACCATATATTTTGTGCATACTATGCATGTAGAGTAGGGAAAATACGTATCGAACATGTCGCTATTTTTATCAGAAAACATATTTCTAAAGGTGCTGTTGACTTGACATTTTCCTCGGATGTTGGTAACAACCAAAGAAATCCATATGTGCAAAGAAAACAAAACTAGTTAGTTTACAAATTAAGTTATAAGGCCAGACAGAATCTGCTGACATTTTTTGCTATTTCTGCGTAGAATTTAGTAAAAAATCTGTGGATTTATGTGGAATGATTTTAGAAGTATCATAATTAAAAACTTAATATATGAAATAATAAATAATACATTTGTAACTTTTATTTAATGTTTACAATGCAAATTCGATTAGATCCACTTATTCGTAAACAAAGCAAGTGTCTTATATAATATATTTACTAAAAGACACTTTACAAACTGCATTGTAAATAATGTAAATAAATCATATGAACATTTTAATATTACTATTATTATATCACAATAAAACTACTGAAATTCATTAAAAAACTAAACAAATATAAATTTACACAAGTAAATAAATAGACTCAATGATGGCAACCTTCTGCCCTTCATCAGTGTAAATGAATATCAGCTGCTTCAGTCCAACATCTACATTACCAGGAGGATAAAGATGAAACCAGGGTGGACATTTCAGAAAGACAATGATTCAAAACACAGCCAAGGAGACTCTCAAATGCTTTTAAAGAAAGAAAATCAAGCTGTGGAATGGCCCAGCCAATCACCTGACTTGAATCCAATAAAAAAGACAAATTAAAGCTCAGATTTGATAGACGAGACTCACAGAAACATCCAGATTTTGACACTCTGTTAAAGTCTGTGAGAAACTCACACCTGAGCAATGCATGTGACTTCATTCTCCATATGAGAGGCGTCTTTAAGCTGCCATCACCAAACAAGCCTTTTATATAAATGTCTCCTTGAGTCGTTTTCTTGTTATTACACTGAACTTATTTTCAGATTTGTTTTGTTTTATTTTTACACTACTTTTGTATTGTTTGGGTTTTTACCAAAATTGGGTTCAATTCCAGACTCAACAGCTCCTTTAGAAGTATTATTCCCATGAAAATACATGACGTGTTTTATATTTAATCCCCCCCCCCCCCCTGTAAATGCATGACTATTGCATAATTAAAAATTATATTTATAATTATTTATATATATAAATTATATAAATACAAATTATATTAAAATGTAAATTTATTTAGTGTACTTTTGTATTTTACGTACAGTATGTGTGTGTATTTAAACATTTATTCATAAATATAAACAGTACACATGTATATATTATGTAAATACACACTTTTACCTTGGATGCGGTTAATAGTTTGACAGCACTACTTGTTTTTTTCACGTTTCATATTATTTTGTGTGTGTTCCCTAGGTGGACTGTCCGAGGGCCGAATGCTTTGAGTCACTCTCCGCAATGGAGCTAGCAGAACAAATCACCTTGCTGGACCACATAGTGTTCCGGAATATTCCCTATGAGTGAGTGCATACAAACTAGGGCTGAACAATATATCATTTGAGCATCTATATCGCCATGTGTGTATCCCAAATAGTCACATCACAGGATTATATGATTCATTAATAAGTAAATGATAAAGCTATTGTTAAATGTTATACAGTTTTTATTATTTAACAATGATGACCATGTTATTTTACATTTGATTGTTTAATATCTGTACTTGAATACTGTTTTATTTATTTAGTATAATTAATGCAGATGCACTGCATAGAAAAAGACTTAAAGGTGCAGTATGTAAGTTTGACAACCAGTGGGTGGACTAGGTAATGTATTCATGGTTCAAAACACGTGCAAGTGCAGGTTGCCAGATTGATGACACCAACAGGAATGTGCCTGACTATCGAGCCTAAAAGCTGATTTAAACCATGTTCTAAATTAAAGCAATGGTACGCGATAGAAGCAATATTTTCCATATTAAAAGGAGTTTTTGTCTTAACCAACACCTGAAATTTATATATTAGAAGCGGCTTCTATTTCTCACAGCTCAACAACAGAAAAGTGACAATGTTTACCTCAGGTACACCTCATGTGCTTTATTAAATACTAATAATGCGAGTTTGAATGCCATTTTACATGACATTTATTGCCATACTACTGAAAGCAGCAGCAGATAGTTCACCTCAGATCTTGAAAATAAATTAAACTGTTTGAAATTGAACTTCAGAACTGAGACTCAGTGCAAACCAACACACATCAGTGATTCAGCATCTATATTTAATAATGTTAAAGAGGATTCATATGTATTAATTATATTATTAACCTTACCATTTCGCTTGAGTGCAGTGAGTGCACTATTCTGTGCTTCTGAATGGCTGTATTTACATTTTTGTCATGTTTCGTCTGGTGCAAACAGCCAAATTGCTTATCACTGCGTATCTCGTCACGTAGTGTGTTGTTTGGACACGGGCTTACAATGTAACCTGCTCACCTAATTTTACATTTGTAATATTTCTATTATTTGCTAATTAATAACCACCTCAAGTGGAACTCTGAATCCGCTTTCCATTTTGGGGCTGCTACTGTCCACCGGAGGTCACATTTCGGTCTCAGACGCATGCTTTGAGAGCGTTCCTGACTGAATGAATCAAATACGTGATTTTCCACCAAGGAAACCCAGGTGCTGAGATATAATTGGCTAAACTGGCATTGGGCGGGTTAAAGGGACCAAATTCCAGACAGACGTTCCAACACGTAACGCACATGTTCAAAGCAGAATATCTGACTTCAGCATTGTGTTTCAGATAAACAAGAATGTCCACTTAGCATGTTTCTGAAATATCCGCAAACATATTATAGTATGTTTATGCTTTGGAAGAGTCAAAAACTTACATACAGCACCTTTAATCATCCCAGTCAATCTAAATGAATGAAATCTTTCCAAATAGAGCTATTCAAATCATCTGGTGAACTTATATTCATATCGGAAGATATATAGTGGCAAAACAATATATCACAATGTAAGATTTTTACGATGCCGTGCAGCCCTAATACAAACAGAGCAAACATAAACACTTGAATCAACACAAATTGTTGGTGACTTACTGTTTTACATTATGCATAATATTTGATAATGATGTTTGACTTTGCAGGGAGTTTCTTGGTCAAGGCTGGATGAAGATGGACAAAAATGAAAGAACTCCATACATTATGAAGACCAGTCAGCACTTCAATGATGTGGGCACTAATTTAAAAAACTATAAACATACAATACTACAAAAAACTTCAACAAAACATTATATTTATTACAGTGTGTTTCTCTTCATTTTTCCTGTTTATCGAAATGTTATTTAATATTTGTTAGCAACGTATAAATTTGGATGTACTTGATTGTTTTGACTGTGATCGTGTTATTTTGTGAGATTTGTTCCAGTTTTGGCTTTAGTACTGACTAATCTAAAATGCACAAATATATTACTGTAAAACATCTTATAGAAAAAATATGAATTTAAAAGAAATATCTGTAAGTAGATATCTCCCAGCATCTGTAAGTAAATATCTCCCAGCAGGCACACAACGTCATAAGACGTTAATATTAGGTTAGATTTAGGTTGTGATTTCAGGTGACCAAAATTCAGTGCCCAGCCAACGTGTAAGGACAACGTTAATATGGCGTCCGTTAATGACATGAAATGACGTTGATATTTGGTTGATTTTAGGTTGTGTTGGAAAGTGACCAAAATCCAGCGTCGAGCCAACATCTTAAACCAACGTCATATTGGCATCAAATAATAACATTTATTCATCAGGTGTGGCAACCAAAATCCAATGTCTGATAGACGTCATAGTGGTAACATCAACACAACGTCAGGCTGTAACATCATTAGATGTTGATATTGGGTTGATTTTAGGTTGTGTTGGAAAGTGACCAAAATTCAATGTCGAGCCAACATCTTAAACTAATGTCATATTGACGTCAAATACTGAAATTTATTCTTCAAGTATGCCAACCAAAATCCAACGTCTATTAGACGTCATAGTGGTAACGTCCACACAACGTCAGGCTGTTACATCTTTAGATGTTGATGTTTGGTTGATTTTAGGCTGTGTTGGAAAGTGACCAAAATCCAACGTTGTGTCAACATCTTAAACCAACGTCATATTGACATCAAATACTGACATTTATTTATCAGGTATGGCAACCAAAATCCAACATCTGATAGACGTCATAGTGGTAAAGTCTACAAAACGTCAAGCTGTTACATCATTAGACGTGGATATTTGGTTGATTTTATGTTGTGTTGGAAAGTGACCAAAGTCCAACGTCTAGTCAACATCTTAAACCAACATCTTATTGACATCAAATAGACATTTATTGGTCAGGTGTGGCAACCAAAATCCAGCATCTATTAGACATCATAGTGGTAACGTCCACACAATGTCAAGCCGTAACATCATTAGACGTTGATTTTAGGTTGGCCATTGGACATTGACGTCAGCCTGATATTGGGTTCTGATGTCAACCCGATTTTCATTTCCAAACAAAATACAACGTCCTTACAACGTGGGGGTACAAAGTCAATCTGATGTCATGTTGACGTCCTGTGCCTGCTGGGTTAATTTATGAAGAGCATTGTAACTATCAGCACACTGATTTAAAAAAAAATCTTGGTTTCAATATACTAATTTAAGATTAAGTAAGACTAGACATATGCATTTTAATCACAATGAAAATACTTTATTAATATTTTTTCCCCAATTTCTGTTCAACGAAGAGATTTTTTCAACACATTTCTAAACATAATAGCTTTAATAACTCATTTCTAATAACTGATTTCGTTTATCTTTGCCATGATAACAGTAAATAATATTTGACTAGATATTTTTTAAGATACTTACAGTAACAAGGCTTAACTAGGGTAATTAGGGTAAAGTTAGGGTAATTTAGACAAGTTATTGTATAACAGTGGTTTGTTCTGCTGACAATCAAAATAAATATTGCTTAAGGGGGCTAATAATATTGACCTGAATATGTTTTAAAAAAATTTAAAGCTGCTTTTATTCTAGCCGAAATAAAACTTTCTCCAGAAGAAAATATATTATAGGAAATACTGTGAAAAATTCCTTTCTCTGGTAAACATCATTTGGAAAATATTTAAAAAAGAAAAAATCACAGGAGGGTGAATAATTTTGACCAACTATACTTGTAATATGCAGAACAGCTTCATGTGATGCTCTTGAAGCAGTGTAACTGGGTTGTCTCCACAGATGAGTAATCTGGTAGCTTCTGAGATTATGGCTCATGCAGATGTGAGCTCCAGGGCTGGATCCATTGACAAGTGGCTAGCAGTGGCTGATATTTGCCGCTGTCTCAACAACTATAATGGAGTCTTGGAAATCACATCAGCACTGAACCGCAGCGCCATCTACAGGCTAAAGAAGACATGGGCCAAGGTTTGCAAACAGGTAGGTCTGAAATTCAATTGAAGACCGTATTATTTACTTTTTGGCTGTTTTGAACATTTTAATCATGCATGAGTTTTGATTTGTTTTTTTTAATCAGACCAAGGCATTAATGGATAGACTGCAGAAGATCGTGTCGTCTGAAGGGAGGTTTAAGAATCTGAGGGAAACTCTGAAGAAGTAAGTTTACGTTTGTCAATGGGTTTTTTTTCTATGCATTCAATATTTTTTTTCTTTCTTGTTTTCTTGGGATCACGACTTTTATTTTGTCTACATAACAAAAAATTAGTTTTCTTGTGATCATAACATATCAAAAGTAGTTTTCTCATTATCACCACATATTCTGCTTTTATTTATTTACGTATTAAATGTCATTGTTATTTATACCTGCCCATTGTATAACCAGGCCACCAAAAACGTTCATTTGGACACTCCAGCCTTTAAAACACAATCTTCCACATGTAAATTAAAGTGTGTATGAAGCGGCAGCACGAGCAGTGCTCAACAGTAAGGACAGTGTGTGAGGCGCTCGGGACAGTAGACAGGTTTGTTACTGGCCCGATTTGTGCTGTCTTGTCACACAAGTTCAATTTACTTGCGATTATTTGACAATTGCGTATGAATACAGTCTTAGAATCGAGCTTTTAAGCCTTTAAATGCTACCTTCTCTGTGATGTTGTGAACACCATATTGCTTTTCGGTTCCTCTAATCTGATTAGATGTTGAATGTTGTTTTTTTGTAACCTGGTAAAAACCTGCAGTTAATTTTAGATTGTGTTGGAAAGTGACCAAAATCCAACGTTGAGTCAACATCTTAAACCAACGTCATATTGACGTCAAATACTGACATGTATTCGTCAGGTATGGAAACCAAAATCCAACATCTGATAGACGTCATAGTGGTAACGTCCACACAACATCAAGCTGTTACATCATTAGGCGTTGATGTTTGGTTGATTTTAGGTTGTGTTGGAAAGTGACCAAAATCCAACGTTGTGTCAACATCTTAAACCAACGTCATATTGACGTCAAATACTGACATTTATTCTTTAAGAATGGCAACCAAAAAGCAACGTCTATTAGACATCAAAGTGGTAACATCCACACAACGTGAAGCTGTTACATCATTAGACGTTGATATTGGTTTGATTTTAGATTGTGTTGGAAAGTGACCAAAATCCAACGTCGAGCCAACATCTTAAACCAACGTCATATTGACGTCAAACATTGACTGACATTTGATCATCAGGTGTGGCAACCAAAATCCAACATCTATTAGATGTTATAGTGGTAAGGTCCACACAATGTCAAGCTGTATCATCATTAGACGTTGATTTTAGGTTGGATGTTGGACATAGACGTCAGCCTGATGTTGAGTTCTGATGACAACCCGATTTTCATTTCCAAACAAAATACAACGTCCTTACAACTTTGGAGCACAAAGTCAATCTGACGTCATGTTGACGTTCTGTGCCTGCTGGGTTAATTTATGAAGAGCATTGTAACTATCAGCACACTGATTTAAAAACCTTGGTTTCAATATACTAATTTAAGATTAATTAAGACCAAACATATGCATTTTAATCACAATGAAAATACTTTATTAATCCCAGTGGGAAATTGCTTTTGTTGCAGGTGCTACTCAGAAATAAATAAGACAGATAAAATTAAAGATAAAGGTGAAAATAAAATCTTATCTGATTAGATGTTGTTTTTTTGTAACCTGGTAAAAACCAGTACAGCGAAGTGATGGCAACATCAAATTATGAGGCTAAAAAGATGTCTTGGAAGCAGACATTTAAATGGGTACAACACGACGATCTGCTCATTATAGTTACACATTTTTGACACTATTTTCACGAGTTCACACTTGCAATCGTTTCAGAATAAAGCGTATTTGGCGTGCTGTCCGGGGAGAGGGCTCTGAGCTCGGGGAGACACCCAAACTCGAGTTATTCCTCTTATCAGGAAACAGAGAGGAATAGGGATTCGAGCGAAGTATCTAGCCCGGCCCCAGAACGCTCCCCCCGGGATTGTAATGCTTAAGAGGTGAGGTGACGGGGTGGTGGAGGGATGCTAAAGTCGTACGATGCTGCAGGTAAGGCAGCTTTGGTATATATAGGGGTTTGGTCAA
The DNA here is from genome assembly GCF_903798145.1 of Danio aesculapii. NCBI lineage: Eukaryota > Metazoa > Chordata > Actinopteri > Cypriniformes > Danionidae > Danio > Danio aesculapii. The sequence continues at coordinate 602,583 of NC_079444.1, read as the reverse complement.
GAACTGATTGGATAATAGAATAATTGTCAATGACGTATTTGATACTGAAACTTCTGCGCGTGCTCCTCCCCAAATTTGTTTATAAAACATCACTAAAACTTGTGGTTAAGAAGCTATTAACTTTTCATTTTCTTTTTTTTTTTTTTTGGTGAGGCCAGTGAAAATATTGACAGGGCAAGTAAAAATCTGGACCACTGGCCCAATTGGGCCAGTAGAAAAAACCCTTAGTGTTGAACCCTGACGAGTGTTCAATGCTAGGGATATGAAAGATTTTGAGTAAATTTTGACCAATTATATATATATTTTTTTAAATTCCATGACTTGTAGGAACCTTGGATAAGTGTGATAACAAAAATAAACAGAAATCAAGGTTATTTTCTTGCTTTGATGAAAGATTTAGGCTTAACTTTTCCTAATATCTCGTGATTGATTTAAGAATGTTTAGATATTTGTAAAATTCCTCTTTTTTTGGCATGGAACAATATACACACACTTTGATTTTACACTGTAATCCACAGCTGTAACCCTCCGTGTGTGCCCTATCTGGGCATGTACCTGACGGATTTGGCATTTATTGAGGAAGGAACACCCAATTTCACAGAGGAAGGTCTCGTCAACTTCTCTAAAATGAGGATGGTAAGTGCTGGGCTGCTCAAATTGATCCAATTCTTGGATTGTAAGACTTGACATTTCAGATTTCTTGAAAGACATCAATAAAGATCTGTATTTAATTGTCCTTTTTTGTTTTCCACAGATTTCACACATAATACGAGAGATTCGACAGTTTCAGCAGGCGCCCTATAGGATTGAACTGCAACCTAAGGTACAGTATTTATGTGTGGTGTCCTCATGTACGATTTTAACCCTGAAAAAACTGATATGTATGATAGTAGAAAAAAATATATATTGAAAATGTGGAACATTTAATGAACCATTAGGCCCAAATAATAAAAAAATAACAAGTTTGCATATGTGTTTTCTTTGAGCAGTGTTGGAATATTCAATCAATTCCATGCATGTTGGAGGTCAGAAGAGGTTTTTCTTCAAGATTTAACATATTAGCAATGTATTGGATATAAATGAATAATTCGATTTACAGAATTCTGTTTTCCTCAATGCAATGCAAGAGTTACATTCAGGAGGTGCGCAACAACCTTCATTTCCTGACTTCAACTTATATAAGCAGCTGATATTAACAGGTGGAGTTTAGTGGAATTCATCACTTGTCAATCATTCTCCAGTCCTCCATTGGCCACAGCCATACACGCATCCTCTATTTCTACTAATTCTCTGCACGACATTAAAAATCGAAGACTTTCTCAACTGCACATATTCTGTGTTCAGTTTTAACACATTTCTGCTGACAGGAAGCTTTTAGCATGCAGAGCTCATGTTAATTTTAGACAATCAGGCCTGTGCTCCATCTACTTCTGCAAAGGTGCTACATTAGTATGCAAAACAGATCACACTCAACAGTAGCAATACAATTGCTGATTTGTATCAGCAATACAAATACAGTGGTTTAATGAGAAGAAAAAGAGACAAAAATAATAAATATATATATTTCTTTTTCCACAATAGCAGCATATCTGATAAATCAAGCTTTATGTCTACAATATACTCATCTTTTAATAGATCAGATGTACAACTCTAGATTTTTTGAGAGAGATCCTAATGGTTTAATCTGATTAAATGATTTAAATAGCACCATTAATGAAAATCATCTTTTGTAAGCTGTTTGGACAGAACTGTGTCCAGGTATAGAGTGTGCACAGTCATATTGGGGTGATATAAACACAATATTCCTTATTTTTTACTGATGTTAAAATAGGATCCAAATCCCAGTGATTTTGAGGCCCACTGCAATGTGACATAGGAATGCAGATTTCCTATCATGTCTTGTAAAAGGGATAAATTTGAAGCCCTTCATACTTAACTAAGATTGACTTTAGAGGAGTTGTAAATTGAGCCTATTTCCCCAAAGAATTCCCCAAAAGAATTCTGTAGATGAGGTTTAACAGGTTTTCATCAAAGTGTGTTTATTTCTGTATTATTTTACAATTTACGAGGCCGTATAAATGTGTGCATAACTAATAATATAGCTGGCTTTATAGGTTAAAAGACCGAAATGAGGAGGGGCTATATTCTAACGATCTAAGAGCAAAGTCTAAAGCGCAAGGCGCAAAAGCATTAAGGGAATGTCCGAATCCACTTTTGCTATTTCAAGGATGGAAAAATACGCTCAGAGTCTCATCTCACATTCCCTTAAAGAGTCAGTTGCGTCGCACCATGGTGCATTTGTTATTTACATGGCGGACTTTGTAAGTGGAAAAACCGAAGGCTTCACTAGAGAGCAAACAGTTAAACAGAGCATCTGCAGCGTGACGAGCCTCCTCCATTCGACCTCTTTACTTTCTCTTTACTTTACTTTTACTCTTTACTTTACTCCTTTACTTTCATGGATAAGGAAACGGCGTTGTACTCACTCCACTGAAGACATCCATTAGCCTACTTATTTCATTTTGTTTGTTAAGCCCAAAGATCTGTGTCAAAAACCCCACAGGTGGACAAATCTAAACTAGTTTTTATTAAAACAAATATAAATATGCATATAATCAATAATACTGCTAATAATAATAACATTATACAAATGCAGATTGTCATGAATAAACTGAAAAAACAGCTGAAGAAGGCATAGAGGCAGTGGTTTTTATATTTATGTGGAAAATAATAATTATTGCACCGTTTTAATTCTTAAATGTTTTTAGTTGTAAAGATATTTGTGTAAGCGTCTAAGGCGCACAACTAATGTGCTCTGCACTGGACTTTATAGCAGCTTTCAGTCGGTCAGTGCCGCAGTCATTTCCTCAAAATAGCAATGCGCCAACAATGCGCCTTAACACACCTCCTTCATAGATCAGAACACCGATGAGTCCACAAAGTGGCACACATGGATTTACTATTTAAACAACGTGGTGCAAAACTGGAAAATTAGGGTTGTATTGGTCTGAAAATAGCAACAATTCGCGCCAAACGCATATTGCGCCTTACTGCATCGGGTGTATGATAGAGCCCAAGGTGTGTTTACTGACTGATTTACAGTTGATCTGAATGTGGAATCCCATTATAAAGAACTGTTTTTCTCTCAGGTGACACAGTTCCTCCTGGATAAGACCCTTGTAATGGACGAGGACACGCTTTATGAATTATCTCTGAAGATCGAGCCAAGACTTCCACCTGCCAACTAAACACGATGATCATGTTTACAACAGACTCAGATATCAAGACAGCCAGTTTGTAAGAATCAAATTCTCAAAGTCTGAGTGTTATAAAAACAAACCACTTATCCATATATATTCACCTCATTCCAGATACTTGCTGTAAACTCAGGTATTAATGTGCCTTGTTGTAAATGTTATGAAATTTCTCGATACATATTTATAGGATGGTGCAATTTAATATCAGTTTGATAATCTCTTGATAATGTTTTTTACCTGAATGCGAAAATATCAGATTGGTTTTTAAGTCTAATCATTTCTTTAGTATATTAATCTTCATGTTTGTATGCATACAAATGGGTTTAGATGAAACAACGTCACACACAAATACTTGTATAAATGGTTTATGAGGACTCTTCATAGACATAATGTATTTTATACTGTAAAAAACGCTATTTACCCTTCCCCTACCCCTAAACCCAACTTTCACTGGTAACCTGTAGCAAATTTTATGTCAAAAGACTAAATCTAAAGAGATCAAATATTATTTATGAGCATTTTGAATTACAAGGACACAAGATATGTCCTTGTAAACCACTTTAACACAACCCATGTCATTAAACAATTTCCTTGTTCACCACATAAACGAGCGCATATATGCCCACACACACACATATACTTGTATACATGGTTTACAGGGACACTCCATAGGTGTAATGTATTTCCTACAGTAAAAACCGCTTATGATATAGCACTACCCCACCCCTAACCCTCACAGGAAACCTGTGGCAAAAGTTTAAAATCAAAAAGACTAAGTTAAATATGATTTTTAAGCATTTTGAATTAGAGGGACACGTGGTGTGACCCTCTAAACCACCTTAATAGAGTACAACTAAGTCATACTCAAGTCATTTCCTCAAAAACACCCATTTCCCGCCAACATTTGAGCGCTGTTGAGCACGTTCTTAAACAGTGCAGTTTGGCCATTGTGTTCACATGATCAACAGAAATGACTTTGATTGGCCACAAAGGTCATCAGTTCACCGAACTCACCGCTGTTTCCTGAGTGTAACCCCAGATACAGGGACACTGGAGCATTTTAAAGCCACGATTCATGAGTGGATCGCTCGTATGTCAGCTTATAGACAAACCACTGTGACTGAAGTTACTTTGAGACTTTGTGGGTCAGTCAATCAGTTAGTCAGTTGACATCAGCCTCTAGTGGATTTACCTGAGAAAAGCAGGTGCGAATGGCACACGGCAGATACATTTGAATTCTCATTATATAGTCGGATCACACTGCATGTCTGCTAAATTTGGTCATTTAGCATGTTTTTGTTTGTAGGTGTATTTTGATATTTTCAGCATGTTTGCATGAATCGGTAGATCATTTTGGATTAACGTGAGCAGTTTCTATTGTTCAAAGCATCTGTATACTGCAAACTCAAACATTACCGGATTACGTGATGGTAAGGCCAAAGTACTGTAGTACTGACTTCTAGTACTGATCTGTGTACTTAAACAGCACACTCAATATTACAGTAACAAATCCAAAATAATTGAAGGCTAATGCAGAATACACATTTATTCTTGTTTTTTAATATGAGAACGAATCATACACCATTTTACAGTTTATGGTTGTTTCATAAAATTCACTCTTAACATTTTACACGTTCTTAAATGTTCATTTTGAGTCTGTTTTGTATAAAGATAAATAGATTGTTGTTGTTTGATTTATTCAAACATATGTCTGTACAGTGCCCTGTTTATTTAATTGGTTATATAAGCGTTTATTGAAACCTTGACCTGGAAAACCTAGAGAACTTTAGACCGCCCTGCATTGTTGTTTTGCATTTAAATACTCCTCAAGGAGTGACTTTGTCTTTTCATCAATGAATTAATGTCTTTTTTAAATAATAAAAGACAACTTTCTCTGTTCTGTACATCTTTCCATGAAGCTAATAAAACTGTTCTTGCCTTATCTGCAGTATGCTTGTTTTTAATTACACATTCAAAAGATCAATTATTGCACAGAAGAAATCTTACATAAAAGCTTGCATAATTATGATATGCATATGAGTTGTTGACGTGACTTTGCAATTTCACTAAAAAGAAAATCGTAAAATTATTCATAAATACCCCAGGTTTCATTTCAGAAGTGGCTATTTTAGCAAATTTCAATGTCATGGTATGTCTGGCTACATTTAGTCTTTAAAACTAACGCTGCAGGGCGGTAACAGCTTCTGCCACCTTACCTCTGTATGGACAGCTTTACCGCTGTTACCAGTTTGCCCAGTGGCTCAGCACATACGTCTGCGGACTTGAGACACAGAGAGGAGTTGACCACGATGGCAGGTTTCGACTCCGGTGAAGAACCACAGTCAGAAACCCCACAGTCAGTCAGTCAGTCAGTCGACAGCGGCCTCTGGTGGATTTACACTAGAACAGTAGGCGCGAATGACACTCGCCAGAGAAATTTGAGATCTTAAAAAGCATACACGGTGACCTCTGGTGGATTTACGTGAGAACAGCAAGAGCGAATGGCACTCGAGAGAAATTTGAGATCTAAAAAGTGTACACAGCGGCCTCTGGTGGATTCGCGAAAACAAAAACGTCGCTCCTGGGACACTTTCAGCATTTTCAGTATGTAGCGGTACATTTTCAGAATGAGCCTGGGTTGATTTTTTTACTGCAACACCATAGGACATTTTCATGTTACCAGTGCTTAATTTGTAAATTGCGAGGTCCCGAAACAGATCAGGGTAACTGATCCGGCATGTTACCCAATCATGGAGAGGTGTTGCGCATGAAAGATGGGGGGGGGAGGGTTGGGGAGTCGTGGAAGAAAGTGAAAGTGAACAGCGGACGGGGGAGGGAGGGCTGTTGAGGAGGGGGTTAAGGAGATTTCAGAGGTTCCGGCAAAAATTAAGCCCTGTATGTTACAGTTTAGTAAAAATGTAAAGCAAAACTAAAAGAATTGCTAAAGTTTGTGACCCCTTATATTTTCTAAAACATTTTACATTTATTTACCGTTGTGAATTGCATTATGGGATGTTGATCTCTGTCGATTCCTGATGTTGAAAAATGGAACGCTACAGTCTAACAAAGTGACTTTTATTAACATTTTAGTAGTTTGATATAATTATTAATATATTGTATAAGAAATATTATGTGGAGTAATAAGTCTGTAAAATAACAGAAAATGTACTGCAGTTTATTAAGGTTTTTGTAGCGTAATTTATAACACCAACCCAGACGCTATATCATTTTAATGTATTAAAAATGTTCATAAAAGTCTCACTTTTTCGATTTTTTTTTAGGTTAAAAGTTATTGGAAGAAAGATCAAGATCCCATAATGCAATTCAAAAGCATAGATAAAATGAATCACAAAATATGGAAAACTGCTCATTTTTTTTTTCACAGTGTGAAATTTTGAAATATTTCCCAAGTGAAGTTTAACAGAGCACCTATAATGTTTTAGTTTTCTTCTGCTTTGGCTGGAATAAAAGTTGCTTTTAAATGTTTGAAAACCATTTTAAGGTCAATATTATTAGCCTCCGTAAGTATTTTTTTTATTGTCTACAGCAGTGTTTCCCAACCCTGTTCCTGGAGGCACACCAACAGTACATATTGTGGATGTCTCCCTTATTTGACCCATTCATTTCAGGTTTTGGAGTCTCTTCTAATGTTCTGATCATTTGATTCAGGTGTGTTTGATAAGGGAGAGGTTGAAAATGTGGACTGTTGGTGTGCCTTCAGGAACAGGGTTGGGAAACACTGGTCTACAGAACAAACCATTGTCATCCAATGACTTGCCTAATTAACATAATACGTCTTTAATTTTAGGCAATTTGGCCTAAAATCAAAATCTCGATTAATTGAAAATTTTAACTCGATTATGATTAATGAATGATTATTTTATTTATAGTTTTGCCTTCATAATTCGCTCAGATTTGTACAGTAAATATGCTCACATATTACAAGAGATTTCTGAATGACATGTGAATCCCGCGCTGTCCACACTTGTCAGCACTACCAAATCGACCAATCACAGAGCTTGCGCTACATCATCACGTGCAGTTAAATTTTTTTGAAAGGTGTGAGGGTATGCAACCATGTGAAGGCTGTGCCGGATCATATGTATGCGCTCTACGCAGAAGTATAAACCAGCCTTAACATAGCGGGGTCACGTGACTCCATATGCGGTATTGGGAAAATAATAAAAAAAGGACCTGGGAAAAGTAGATCGATTATAAGTTCTAGATGTCGATTTTGATTATTTTTTGATTAATCGCTCAGCCAAATATACTGTATAATGTCTGTCGCCATGGCAAAGATTAAATAAATTACACTGTTATAAAAATTCTGGTTGCCTTAATTTTTTTAAGCTGAATCAAATTTAATTTATGAGTCAATTAAACTTATATTATATTAAACTGGCTTAAAACAGCTTGTGTAATTTATAAAACTAAGTTACAACATGATTAATGAACTAAAAACATATGTTGTCATGACTAATTGGCCATATAATTTAGTGTAGTTATTAATCAGTTATGAATCAGTTATTAAAACAAAAAATCTGCAACATTTGGAAAATACATTTCAAAGACTTCAAATTTCTAATCTTTTTGACTTCAACAGCACATCTTATAAGTGATTTGCTACTGGGATGAATTAGTAATGGTGGCTGTGATTAAGAGGCTATGTAGAGGTTATAAAGAGGCTATGTAGAGTGCAAAACGCTGGACTATGGCGGCAAGTCTCAAGGACAAGCTGGACGACAGACACGGGTTATGACCTGGCACTCACATGGAAGAGGATTGGCCATCAGGTCGGCTTCTAATCCCATATCCTGGGAGGAGCGCCAGATTCCCGCACAGACTGTGTGCTTCCTGACACTGAGGAGACTCTACAGGTAAAACTCTCCTCTTTTACATTACTTTACTTAATATAACCAAATGTCAACTTTTATCCTGGAGGGAACTAAACTACAGATTAATTTGTTTAACACTTTATAAAAAGGTTTTATTAGGTAATGCTAACATGAACTAATAATGAAAGATACAGCGTTTATTAATCATAGTTCAACATTTACTACGCTGTAAATAATTTCTTGCCGGCTTAAATTTTTTTAGTTTTCTGGTCGTCATCTCTACTTACATCAAGTAAACTTACTAAAAAGATGAAGTTTAACTTTATATAACTTAAAAAATTGAGTGGAAACCTGATTAACTTATTAAAAGGAGTTAAAGCAACATAAAAATATTTGTTGTATTGATTATTGTTGGTCATTACGTTTTTTACAGTGTATTAAAATCCAAATTCATGCTTTTTAAGATTAGTTATTTATTATGAACTAACAATGTATAACTTTATTTTAACTAACTAACGTTATCAAAGTAATTAATACTGTAATTAATGTATTTTTTGTTCATATTATTAAATACATTAACTAAAACAAACCTTATTGTAAATAACAGTGCAAAAACAGTGTAATTTCACTAACAATTGTAGCAAAAATGCTGGGTTACACACATTTCCTTCATGTTGTCAATACAAATCGTTTAAGTTGACAATCGTGTTTACAAATTTAAGTTGATCGAACATTTAATTAACAATTAACTCAACCTAAAAACGTAGTTTGAACAAATAGCTAAAGATTTTTTTTTGAGTGTGGATGCAATACAAGAGCTAATAACTATTATAAAGAACTTATAGCATCATATTATACATGAATGCATTCAGCAGATTCTTTACAATTGGTAATGTTGACAGTTTTATACCTTTAAAATAAACTATAACATTACTCTGCAAAAAAATAAGTCATGGTTCTAGTCATTCATGCTTCATTAGGAAGCATTTTCTAGACAAGCAAACAAGATTGTCTTATTTTAAGAAATAATATGTAAAATTAAGTGTTTTTTTTTCTTGAAACAAGCAAAATAGTCTGCAAGTGGAGTACATAAAATAATCTTATTTCAAAACTAAAAGAAGTTTATCTTGCTTACCCCATTGGCAGGTTATTTTCCTTGTATCAAGAAAATACTCACTTAATATTGGCACATTATTTCTGGAAAGTAAGACAAAATTTTCTGTTTGTCTAGAAAACGCTTCTTGATTTAATAGTTTGTTGATATTTGGACTAGAAACAAGATAATGGGCTTTATTTTAATGATCTAGGCAAAGTCTTTAGCTCATGGCGCAAAAGCATTAAGGGCATGTCCGAATCCACTATTGCTATTTTAAGGATGGAAAAATGCGCTCTGCGCCCCGGCGCATGGTCTAACAGGGTTGAGCTTATTCTCATAATCAGTTAAAGGTGTGTTTTGAGCATAACGTGCATTAAGCCAATCAGAGTCTCGTCTCCCATTCCCTTTAAGTGTCAGTTGTGTCACGCCATGGCACATTTACTATTTACATTGTGGAAAAACTGAAGGCTTCACTAGCAAGCAAACGGTTATACAGAGCATCTGCAGCGCAAGGATAAAGAACGAGCCTCCTCCATTCAGCCACTTTACTTTCTTTTTACTTTACTTTTACACTTTACTCCTTTACTTCCGTGGAGTAAGAAAACAGTAGAAACTCACTCCACTAAAGACATCCATTAGCCTACATATTTAATTTAGTTTGTTAAGCTCAAAGATTTGTTTCAAAACTATGTCTGAATTCAGTTCTAATTTTTAGCAAACGAATAAATGAACAATAATAATGAAGTGTAATAAACTGTAATAAAATAATAAACTGAAAAAATCCCCCCGAGATGAAGAAAGCATGGAGGCAGTGGTTTTTATATTTATGTAGAAAATAATAATGTTTATAACCTGTAATCCTTTAATTTTCTTTTTATCTGTAAAGATATTTGTGTGTTGCTGTACATTCTGTGTGTATTAAGCAATAAGTAAGCGTTTGGACCCACTTAGGCGCACAACTAACGTGTTCTGCGCTATACTTTAGAGCAGCTTTTGCTTGGTCAATGGCGCGGTCTATTTTAGTTCCTTAAAATAGCAACGCGCCAACAATGCGCCTTAACACACCTCCTTTTCAGACCAGCACAACCATGAGTCCACAAAGTGGTGCAAATGGATTTGCCACTTAAACAACGTGGTGCAAAACATGAAAATTACTGTTGTGCTGGTCTGAAAATAGCAACAAATCGTGCCAAACATGAGCCTTAATTTCGCCAGGTGTATGATAGGGCTCAAAGACTAAGTATTAAAGCATTTTCTAGACAAGCAAACGATGTTGTCTCGTTTTTTTTTAAATACATTTGAAATAATGTCAAAATTAAGTGTGTTTTTTTTCTTAATAAATAATCTAAATAATCTGAATAATCTGCCAAAATATAAATTAATCATATTTCAAGGTGAACACAAGATTGCTTGCTTTAAGGAAGAACTCACTACATTTTGCCTTATTATTTCTGAAAACAGGACAAAATTGTCTGCTTGTCAAGGAAATGCTACTTGATTTAAGACTTTATAGATATTTAGAATAGAAACAACACTAACCATTTTTTGCAGTGGCTGTACATTATGATTTGATGGTATTCTACAAACCATCCTAGACTAATCCTGGAGTTAAAGCCTAATAATCCTCCAGTACTCAGCTATAGTGCTGAAGAGCCACCTGCTCCTGAAGTATTACAGCTCGTTCCTGGTTTTGCTGTTTTATGTAGATCCGAGTTCAGATTCTGGTCAGGTCTTGTGTCCACTGGCGTGACCTGTTCAGAATGTTACGCCTAAGCACGAGGCATCTAGTCTGCTAGTCTATTAATAACACTTTCACTTTTAGAGAGTCACATTTGCAGTATCAAAAGGGCAGTGGATTGCAGTGTCAAGCATGTCACTATACTCAAAAAATGATTATGAAATATTTAAATTGAGCTGAAACAACAAAATCAAAATTCCTGATTTTTTTTGGGGGGGGGGCAGCTTAGTCGTTTTATTTTCAATCAACTTAAATTTATAGAAACAATTAAGCTAACTTTATCGATTTGTGTTGGGGCGACATGAAAGCATTAAGTTAACTTAATTAGTTTTTACAAATTTAAGTAGATCAACATAAAACAATCATGTTGTCCCCCCAAAAAACTCAAGATGAGTTGTTTCAGCTCTACTTTAAATGACTAGTTTGAACAAACAATAAACATATATATTTTTATGGAGTGTTGATCTTATTTTGAGGAATACAATAAGTTGTGTAAAATTATTATGATCGTTTTTAACACAGGCTAATTCTGAAAACGTAGCCCTTTATACATTTCTGGAGATCGCGAATTAAGAAGCCAGAAGTACGTATGGCTGCATTTCGTCTTTAAAACGAACGCTATGGAACGGTATGACGGCGTTCCTTTTCGTACTTAATAGATGAATGCTTACCTCCATGTGGACGGCTTTTCAGCTGTTATCAGTTTGTCCAGTGGCTTGCCGAATATGTCAGCAGACTTGAGACGCAGAGAAGAGTTGACCTCGTAGAACGGTTCTAGAAAGTAGGTAAGACAAAAACAAAAGCCAAAAAATAAAATAAACAATTAACAGGGTGAGAATGTGGTAAAATCTGAAAACATGGTAAAAATCAGGGAGCTTTTCTTTTGCTGGATTGCTTTTCAAAAGTGGGTGGGCGCTGGTCAATCGGTGCTTTTGAAAACATTATTTGCTGGACTTAGGGAAGGGAGAGGGTGGGTCAGTCGATCGGTCAGTCAGTCAGTAAGTCAGTCGACAGCAGCCTCTGGTGGATTTACGTGAGAAGAGCAGGAGCAAACGGCACTCACGTGAGAAATTTGAGATCTGAAAAAGCGTACACAGCAGCCTCTGGTGGATTCGGGGGGAAAAACAGCAAAAACAATGCACCTCCTGGAATATATTTGGTGATCTCCAGAAATGGGTACTTTTTTTTTTTAATGAGCCTGGGTTGGATCGTTTTAAAATATTTTTTTCTAAGTTAATGAAGCTTTAAGTTAGTTAACCTGCAAATTTACCCTATTTACCATCAGACATGATTTAAGACCAGCTTTGTACACTCTAAAACAGACTACTTATTTAAAATGAGTTGAAACAACACAATTCTGCATATTCTTTTGGGTCAACTTAAATGTTTTATGTTAAATCCACTTAAATTGTAAAAACAATTATGTTAACTTAATCAATTTGTGTGGACGCCAGCATTTATTTGCAGTGTAAATATTCAACTTGAGAATACGCCAATTGAAAACTATTTGGCCAACTCTGAAAATATGAGAAGTAATGTCTCTTGTGTGGTAACTGCCAAAAAACGTATATAGTCGAGAGTTACAATCGTATTTCAAGACGAAACAAAAATGCCGGGTACCACACCATCAATTTGTGTTGGGACAATAAAAAGGAATTAAGTTGATTATTAGATTTTACAAATTCAAGTGGATTGAACATAAAACATTCAACTCAAGAATCGTGTTGTTTCAGCTCATACTAAATAAGAGGTGGTTTGACACAACAAACAACAAACATCATGTTATTTGAGCGTTCATCTTGTCTTGAAGAATACAATACTATGCAAGATTAGGTTGTGTAAAATTAAGAAAATTTAGGATCAGCCTTGTAGACTCAAAATATATATTTTTGCTGCTTGTTCAAACTACTTATTTAAAATGAGCTGAAACAACACAATTCTGGAGATTTTTTGGGACAACTAATTGTTTTATGTTTAATCTACTCAAATTAGTGTATTTTAAAGACTTATTTTAACTAATTTCATTATTACATAATTAATAATTATATTATGTTTTTTACACACGGATGGCCTTCCAGCTGAAACCCAGTACTGGGAAACACCCATACACTCTCATTCACACACATACACTATGGCCAATTTTGTTTACTCAATTCTCCTATAGCGCATGTGTTTGGACTGTGGGGGAAACCGGAGCTCCCGTGGGAAACCCACACCAACGCGTGAGGTGACAGTGGTAACAACTTAGCCACCGTGTCACCCTTCTTACAAAATAAGAAACGCAAACTGTTTAAAAGGCTAGCATGCTAGTTTAAAGATAATTAGACAGAATACACTGCTAGGAAAAAGAGTTTTAACACTTATTTGAAGACTTTCTTTAATAAACCTAGTTGTGCTTTTATTATTTTAAAAAATCTTACACTGTTTAAATGCTGGGTTATACACAATTCTGTCATGTTGTGCCAACAAAAATCAATTAAGTTAACATAATTGTTTTGACAAATTTAAGTGGATTAAACATAAAACAATTACTTTGTCCAAAAAACTTAATATTTGTGTTGTTTCAACTCATTTTAAATTAATTTGAACAAGCAGCAACAGTCATTTATTTTGGGTGAAGTATAATTATCTTACAGCACTGTCAGATCATTTGACTTGTTTCTAGTCTGTATATCGTCTTTAGTAATTCATTTATTTTTTATTTTAAGATGGTGCAGTTTTATGCAGTGGCCCTTTATATATATCTTCTATGATACCATTTGATTTTAAAACTTGAGGATCATTTTTGAAAGCACTTATTTGAGTAAACACTATCCTCCACTATTCTGTTATAGCTGTGGATTTATATGTTGTAGAACTGCATTTGTCCTTAGTTTAAGTTTATTTGACAAGACATGACAAAATGACATTGACTTAAAAATGTAAGATGGGTTTAACAAGTGCAGCTGGCGCTAAATAGAGGCAAGCATGTTAAGGAAGTATTAGAGTTAATGGAGTTAATAAACCAGTCTCTTAATAAGGTGACCAGTCAGTAACGAGTAAAGCTGCCATCTTAAATCAGGTTTGTCAGCTTAGGTCACCATCTGTCTACTAACACAAAGTTAGTTTGATGATTAGTTTGCAGTTAAATGTTCATTGCTGTTAATATAATAATGATCATTTGTTTTTATGTGCACCTTTAAAACTTGAATAATGCAACACATCACTTTTATAAAGAATTAAATTGGATCAAAGCCTAATACGGGCAGTTTTAAAAAAATATACAAAAATATCTGTGTTGTATTTTGAGATATAACTTTACATACACACTCTAGAGACATCAGAGATTTATTTTACATCTTGTAAAAAGAGGCGTAATGGGTACCCTTTAATTCTCTAAGTGCTTTAAAGCAGGGACAGACCAAGCCGACGTCAAACAACCAGCACCAAAGAAACCCAACTGTGTTGTCGCTATGCGTTGGCTCACGTCTTAACCAAAAAGTTGCACGTGGACACACAAAACAAACGAAAGACATCTGAAAAAAAGAGCCACGCTCTTTTAATGCTACCTTACTGTACAAGTAGTTTAAACTTGCTTATTCAGAGTCGGGAACTGGCAGCTCTCATCAGCTGACGGCTGATTGTACATGTTGAATCAGGCCAATGCGATCCGACGTTAACTCGATGAGAGGCAATGTGTGAAGGACACCAAACACACACTTCCTGGAACAAGGCTGATTGGCGAAGCCCAATGGCCAACCATCAGCTTGGTGTGTCCCGGCCTTTACAGATACAAGGGTAGCAGAAAAATTATCCAAAATTATTGGTTATACAAAATTATACAAAAAGTAAAACAACATTGTCAAAAACAATCCACAGACATATCAGCCTGCACCCCAAGACCGGTTACTCACTGAAGCTAAGCAGAGCAGAGCCTGGTCAGTACCTGGATGGGAGACCACATGGGAAAACTAAGCAATGGTGTTAATGAGGCCAGCAGGGGGTGCTCAACCTGTCTGTGTGAGTCCTATTGCCCCAGTAAAGTGAAGGGGGCACTACACTCAGTGAGTGCCCTCTTGGATGAGACATTAAACCGAGGTCCTGACTCTCTGTGGTTATTAAAAATCCCATGGCACTTCTTGTAAAGTTACCTGCCTACTATTAAGAGATTACTGTTTATTAAAGCACTTATAAATGATGATCTTATTTTACATCCCAATACCTAAACCCAATTACTACCTTATAACTATTAATAAGCAACTAATTAGTAGTTTATTGAGCTAAAAGCCTTAGTTAATGGTTTGTTAATAGTGTGAATTGTCCATTAAAAATTAAGTGTACTGATGTTTCTGAAGACCTTCCAATCCTGTTCCTCCAGTGCTGACCCCATCTGAACTTTTTGAGGAGAAACGGTGTAAAGATGGCTGGTTCAATTGGCAAGATGATGTCAGGCCGCACCACTGGCCTGCTCATGGCGAGCCTTGGAGCTGGTGCTTTGGCGACCGGATACATGATGAGCGACAGTGCCGCCATCTCTGCGGACGAGAAGAGGAAACTCTACCCTCCCAGGTAACACTTTGATAACACTGCACTAAATACTGAATACTGTTCTAACCACGGTCAAGAAAAGTCCTTGAGAACTGTTATGTTAAAAACATCCATTTAATGCATTTAAAGGCAAAGTTAACCCAAAAATGAAAATGCACACAATATTTACTCATCCTCATGTAAACCCGCCGGTCCTACAACCCGCCGCTCTAAGAAGGAGGCTAAAGACCGTGGCCTCTACAGTCTGTCACTAGAGCACCTTTTCGGGTTCAGAGGAGTGAGGTTTACCTGCACAGCACTTTACTAGCTGGTCTCTGTTACAATCACCCCGCTAAACCTCAGTCCCATCCAGGTCACGGCACCAATGTAACCCCGCCAGTACTACACCACCCAACCCTCTCTGAGCTGAGATCGAACTGGCAACTCTCTGCATGGGAGTCACTTGCTCTACCGAGGAGGTTAAAGACCACGTCTGTCAAGCACCTTTTGGGTTCAGAGGAGGGAGGTTTACCTGCACAGCACTTTACTAGCTTTACTTTATACTTTAATTTACTGGCCTCTGTTACACTCAAGTTATAAACCTTTGAGTTTCTCTATTCTGTTGAACACAAATGATATTTAGAAGAAAGCTGAAAACCTGTAAACATTAACCTCCATAGTAGGCATAAAAATACTATGGAAGTCATGATTACAGGTCAAAATATTCAATATTCAAAATATCTTGAGCTCAACTGAATCAAACAAAGCATCTATGTGTTCAACAGAAGAAAGTGACTCAAAAAGGTTTGAATCAAGTAAAGGGTGAGTAAATGATGACAGAATATTTTTTGGTTGAATTTGCACCTGTTCTGCAAGGGAAAAAATAAGATCAGTTGTAGAGGTCATGATGTACTTTGATGAAGTGTCACACGCTAACTGAGTGAAAGGTAAATGGGTGGGAACATGACACTTAAGTAGCTTATGTCCTGTGCCCCACACCACCTCTTTTACCCTTTACACTAATAGATGCCAAAGATCAAATCAGATCATCAGTCTAAGACTGACTGAAGTTTACCAGAGGAACCAACTGTGAAGAAAGGTGTTTTCTAGATTGCTAGTAAAAGACCCTTCACCCAAATTCAAACCAAGAAACCACAGTAACTCTGTCTGACCGGCTAGTCTCATGTTACAGTCCAACAGAATTTGGATTTAGGCCCAGTTCACAAGAAGTCCATCTGCCCCGAATGCCACCATCAGGTTTTGTGATCCTCTGAGTTCACTAATAGAATCCTGGATAGACTTACAGGTAGTAATCCACTATGAAGCCCATGCTAGTGTAGTACTGACAGAATTCTTCTTTTATCCAAATAAGTGCACATTTCAAAATGTATGCATATCTTGGCATTTCCATTAGGCAATTCTTACGACAATTGTGTTCCTTGACAGTGCTGACTTCCCTGACCTTCGCAAACACAACAACTGCATGGCCAGTGCGCTGACCCCGGCCATCTATGCCAAACTGAGGGACAGACTCACTCCAAACAACTGGACTCTTGACCAGTGCATTCAGACTGGTGTGGACAACCCTGGTCATCCCTTCATCAAGACTGTTGGAATGGTCGCTGGTGATGAGGAGAGCTATGAGGTACAGCAATACATTTGAATGTATTAATGCAGTGTTCACGTGAGACAATATCCTCTATATATATTGTAAATATATAATTTTCTTTAACTCCTGGAAAGGGTCCACAGCATGCGTTATTTTTCGAATACTAACTTCTTAACCAGCTTTTTCAGCAGACATCCTTGATAATCTTGCTTCTACAGACACAACAGCAGTCCTTCTAGCTTCGCTGAACGTTCTGCTGTTGAAGCAAACTAGAGTAGACCAGGGGACAATCAGCAATACAGCAGCACTGACATTAACCAGCTTGGCCAAGTCAAATTGATTAGTGCATAGGCTGGTCTGGTGTTTCGTTGTATGGAGTGCTTTTTTAAAGATCAATATTTAAATCAAAGGATGTTTATTGTCAGAAACAAACATAGGAATTCATGGTTCAAAACAACAAAACTATAGATGCCATGAAGCCAAAGGGAAGAAAAACAGAACTATTTTAAGCTTATCCAGCAACATCTGAGCAATATTTGTCCAACTTCAAATAGTGTTGACTTTTGCACTGTTGAGCCTGGCAGTTGTACCTTCCAGCAAGACAATGTCTCTAAAGTATGATAACCAGGTAAAGGTTGAGGGAGTAGATGATTTAATCCATATGGATCCATGTCTAACTACTCTTTTTGGCAGCAGTATTTGCAGCTGGTAAGGTCCTTTATTAATGAGCAATTAACTGAAAATTGAATCTAGTAGAAGAAAAAGTAGGGGATTTCAAGGTATGTCTAAATGTAGAAAATCCAAAAAGAATAGAACATACAAATTTCCAAAACAAACACCCCACTGGACATTCCCAAAATATGTGCAAGTAAGAGCCTACAGCACAAGTGTCGAACTCCTGGAGGGCTGCAGCTCTGCAGTTTAGTTCCAACCCTAATTAAACACACCTGATCAAACAAATCAATGCCTTTGGGTTTGTTTGAAACCTACAAGTATGTTGGCGTTGGGTTGGAACTAAATTGTGCAGAGCTGCGGCCCTCCGGGAATGACTTTGACACCCCTGGCTTACAGGATATGTATTGTAAAAGTGACAAAAAAAAAAGATTAGACATAACTTTCATCTTGTATAATATGCTGGTAAAGACAACACTCTTGACCTTTCTACCATTTTCCAATGTTGCAGGTGTTTGCTGAAATCTTTGATCCTGTAATCAAGGACAGACACAATGGCTATGACCCAAGAAACATGAAGCATCCTACTGACCTGGATGCCAGCAAGGTACACAATCACGCAACGCAATTTTCGCAGAATTCCATTTGATTCCATGCAGTATGATTTTTCATTTTGATTTTGCAGATCCATTCAGGCATGTTTGATGAACACTACGTCCTGTCCTCCCGTGTGCGCACAGGCCGCAGCATCCGTGGCCTCAGCCTTCCCCCTGCCTGTAGCCGCGCAGAGCGACGTGAAGTGGAAAGGGTAGTAATCCAGGCCTTAGCTGGACTGAAAGGAGATCTCTCTGGACGTTACTACAGCCTGACTGAAATGACTGACCATGAGCAGCAGAGACTCATTGATGTGAGTTGCTTCATGGTGACAGAGCTCTAGGCTAAATGAACACTCCACTTTTTTTTGGCAATAGGATCATTTTACAAGTCCCCAAAGCTAAATAGTTAAGTTTTACCATTTTTGAATCTATTCAGTCAATCTTCGATCTGGCGAGAGCACTTTTAGCTTAGCATAGCATAGATCATTGAATCAGTTTAGACCAGGGATGGGCAAACTCGATCCTGGAGGGCCGGTGTCCTGCATAGTTTTGCTCCAACCCTAATCAACACACATGCTTGTACCTTTCTAGTGATCTTAAAGACACTAATTAGGGTGTTCAGGTGTGTTTGATTAGTGTTGGAGCAAAACTCTGCAGGGACACCGGCCCTCGAAGATCAAGTTTGCCCATGCCTGGTTTAGACCATTAGTATCCCACTCAAGCAATTCAATAAAAGAATTGATAATTTTCCTATTTAAAGCGTGACTCTTCTGTAGTTACTACATTGGGCACCACTAAGATCAACAGAAAGTAAGAAGTTGCTATTTTCTAGGCCTATATGGTTAGGAATTATACTCTTATTCCAGCATAATATTGAAGGGACTTTGCTGCTGTACCATGGCTGCAGCAGGCGCAATGTTATTATTAGCTAAATTCCTTGATTATTATGCTGGAATGCAACCTTATCCAACCTTCTTCAACATAAAATGTGGCTGGTTTAACTTCCACACATCATGATGCTAAAATCTTCCTTTCATGCTGGCATGGCTTAGGAGCATTTTCTCTTTGACAAGCCTGTGTCTCCTCTGCTCACTGCATCTGGGATGGCCAGGGACTGGCCTGATGCTCGTGGGATCTGGTAAGGTTAGAGCTGGGGTGCCCAAATTCAGTCCTGGAGAGATGATGTCCAGCAGAGTTTAGCTCCAACTTGCTTCATCAGACCTGCCAGGAAGTTTCTTGCATGCAAGTTAGAGCTTTGCTGCATCTGAAATTGCACCCTCCCCTACTTTACAGAACATTTAAAACAGTATGTGAGGCGACTAGTATGTCCGAAATCATAGTATATGAAAAACGGTATGCGAGAAGTACCTGTATCACCTACTACTTTCAGCAAGATTCTGAAGTGTGCATTTGATAGACGCTACACTATCCAATCATGTCACACAAGAGAATTCATGAATAGGAGTAAATCAGTGCAACTGACGTAGGTAGGTCACATGATAATGACAAATTGCAGATGTAGTACGTCCGAGCTCCAGTCATACTGACATTCATAATATATATATATATAAAAACTATTAAAATAGTCATGTAGTAAATTCAAATGTAGTACCTACTGAGTAGTAGGCGATTTCAGACACAGCTGATGATTAGCTGGTTCAGTTGTGTCTAATTAAGAGTTGGAGCTAAACTCTGCAGGACACTGACCTTCCAGGACCAAGTTTGGGCACTCTTTTGTTAGAGGGAAGGAGAAAAGACCCCAACAGTTCCCATTCTTCTGTTTCAAACTTTTCTCCCATCTCACAAGTTTTTATAGGTTACGATTGTCTCAAGTATTGTTCCCGGTGTCTTGCCTTCCCTTTACTCTTTATTCCTCAGTTCCATCTAGCCTTGTCTTCCTATCATCCCTCTGTAGGACCACTTCCTGTTTGACAAACCTGTTTCCCCCTTGTTGACTTGCGCCTTTATGGCCCGCGACTGGCCAGATGCAAGAGGCATCTGGTATGACTTTTGAAAATTCTTAGCATGTCTTGATCTCCAATTATGTAGCTATAAAGATTCACACATTTATCTGCAAGTAAAGAGCTGCCTTCAGACAAAAAGGCGTAAATTCAACTTCATTTTGAATGCATGACATGAGATTCTACTGCAAGATGGCATGGCTGACAGTACTTAAAACCTTAATTTAATCTTCCATACGTGACATTGGTTTTTATTTAAAGCTCTTCCATGTGTTAAATCTAATCATAAGGCATAACAATGAGAAGACCTTCCTGATATGGGTCAATGAGGAAGACCACACCCGTGTCATCTCCATGGAGAAGGGTGGCAACATGAAAAGGGTGTTTGAGAGGTTCTGCAGAGGACTCAAACAGGTACCAAACTTGTCCTCATCTTTCTAGATCTAGTTCTATTTGACACGTGTATGAATAAATTTGTACTATAAAGTTAATGTCTTGCATCTGAAGGCTGCTTCTGTGTTGAACAGGTGGAACACTTGATTCAGGAGAGAGGCTGGGAGTTCATGTGGAATGAACGTCTTGGCTATGTCCTGACCTGCCCATCCAACCTGGGCACCGGCCTCAGGGCTGGAGTACACGTCCGCTTGCCAAAGCTCAGCAAGGTAAATAACTATCTAAACGGCACGCTTTTCAGAAAAAGGCATTTCTAAGATAAGTCTAAATAACCTAAATAATTGCCTGTAGGACCCTCGCTTTGGCAAGATCCTGGATAACCTGCGGCTGCAAAAGCGTGGCACTGGAGGTGTGGATACAGCTGCGGTGGGCGATACCTTCGACATCTCAAACCTTGACCGCCTGGGCAAATCCGAGGTGGGTCATTCAAAGCCAGTGGGTTAACAGAGAGTTACATCTATATTAGACATGCACCAAAATTAAAATTTTGGACCGAAATCGAAAATTATGGATGCACTTGCCCGAAAATCAACCTAAAAATGCATTGTTATAATTATTTTAATATATAATATGATTTTGTAAGACTTTTTAAAATTTGCTTAGCTTAGATTACCTCCAGTTTTCCCCACATTCCAAAGACATGTGGTATAGGTCAACTGGATAAACACCAAAAATTTACCGTAGTGTTTGTGTGTGTGTGTGAAAGATTGTATGTGTGTTTCCTAGCTTTGAGGGTTCAAGAGTTAGTGTACTCTCAGTGCTGGATTGTGGCTGTAAGGGCATTTGTTGCTTAAAACATATGCCAGAGTAATTGGCAGTTCATTCAGCTGTGGCGACCCCTGATAAATCAGGGGCTAAGCCAAAGGAAAGTGAGTCAGTGAACAGATTATTCTGACAAAAAAAAACAAGCACATTTTATTGACAGTGAACGAGTTGAGAGGCATCATTTTTGCATGGCGCAATGAAGTGAATGGGTTTCATAGAGCATCGCTTTTCCTGTCCGGTGTGAAAGCAGCGCCACTCCATGCAATGACTTCGGCTACATGACTGCATTTTTGGCTCATATTTTTGGCCATTTTTCTCCATCCAAAAAACTGAAAATGCCATCAGCATTTTCAGCAGCCGAATATTGGGTGCATCCCTATAATGAATTTGATTTTCCTTTTCTGCTGTGCTTGTCTTTACCAGGTGGAACTGGTGCAGTTGGTAGTTGATGGGGTCAACTACCTCATAGAGTGTGAAAAGAGGCTGGAGAAGGGCCAGGATATCAAGGTCCCCGCTCCCATACAGCAGTTTAAGAAGTGAGCGATGCTCCTCTGATGAATGCTGGACCCAATACAGCACAATGAAACATGGACACTCCTTCCACCAATCCCAAAACTGAAGGTCTTATATGTATAGAAAGCTCAATAAAACAATTCCTAAAAATATAAAGGCTTTTTAATTTCGTTGGAACCCCAAACATACTGTGCATTCAGCAAGGATAACTTAGCGTATCTATAGCTTAATTAACCTTTACTAGGAGTCTAGTATCTTATGGTGCTGCCAAAAGTTATTTAGCAGCAGGATGTTACAACAACGTTAGCAGTTACTCTCTTATCACAGACAGATAATGGGTTTATCGTAACAACGCTGAGCTAAATTTCTAAGAACCCAGACGCCCGGCACATGGCCTACGCACTACAGTAATTAGCATTAGGCTATACAAACCTTCTCCTAGACTTCCTGATGAGTCTCTTCACTTTATCCTTAATCACATCAGGTACTGATCCAATTAAAAATGGTATCCTGTAAAATGAATAATCTTTACAAACCAAGCGAATAGTGTTTGTCAAGTTGTCAAGGTCTATTTTAACAGAACCCGTTACCTGATGGTTTAAACTGTAACTAATTTAACTCCAGACACCGGCCTACCATCTTTAGACGGGCTAATCCAGTGGGGCTAATTTCTCCATTTGGAGCTGCTTAGTGCCGTTTCTAATAATGCTAATCTTGGTTCTATACTTAAGAGAGAAGCTGGTTACAGGGGTAAATAATGTGTCTGCACACTTCACAACTAAATGTGTTGGCTGTAAGATGCTGCAAACATACAAGGAGGTAATTTTAGAGGGTGTATGTGCACACAAAACCCACTGACGGTGTTAATGAAGTTATTTTACCGCCCAATATAAACACACCTCACCACACACATTTTGTACAGGCTGAATAATGTTTAACTGAATATTAAACTGTATGTTAATGTAACAACAAGTAGTCGATAATAATGAAAGTTTCACGAACTGACCCATTTACCTCAGTGAACTTTAATCCTCCAGTTCTCCAATCGGATCTTCTTCAGTGATTTGGCGGTTTCCTGAGCGAGAGTATTTAATGGAGCAAACCTCCCCCTACTGGCCATAATGTGGAAATGCTCCATCGTGAAGTATATATGATTTATTTTTTAATCACATAAAGTAATTTTATAACTAACAAAACGCTATAATAATGTTAATAATAATGGCATAGTTTAAATAAATTAAAAAACTACAAAACATGTTTTATTTGCTGTGGAATAATACTCAAATCAAAATATGAGTTACATTTTTAAAAAGCATCAAGTAGTAAGTTTTAAACAAAGTGTACAGCTATTTATCTTCTACCTACCTTAAAAACTAGCTAATAAATAAAGGTATTTTACATTATATTCTTATAGGGAAAGATCAAATCTGTTTTATTCCATATATTTAAAGCACAATATTGTGTGTGCCAGTGAGGTATTGAGACATATAATGGTCAATCAGACAGAAAGGTATTTGCTTTCCTTTTATGACATCATAAACATTATATGGGTGACAGTGACTAGTTTGTGATTCAACGTGTTACAAACTGAGATTATGAAGAACATGAAACCTTATTCCACAGAAAACAGTGCAATCTAAGCAAAAATAATAATAAAAAATTACAGAAATGAAAGAGAAATATATATTTATATATATAATAAAAAAAACATTTGCCACACACCTTTGACGTATTATGTGTTTCCATTAATGAACTATTGGGTTTGATTTCTTTTAATGTCATAAATGTGAAAGACTTAACATTATACTCTGGTTCACCGTAGTATTCTGCCTATGAAAACAGTCAAGATTTATCACACAGCAGATTACATGAGCTGAACATATCTCTGTGCAATTTAAGAACAAATTAAAAGGAACAACCCCGTCCTTCCCCACCCCCAAATCTCACCACTTCTATCATCATCGAGTTCTCATTATCATGATTCGCTGACCACAATTTCAACACACTTTCCACCCCCAGAGGCTGAGAATCAGGGGTCTTTCTGCTGAAGGTCGGATGCAGCTGGAACGCTCCGCGGGTGACCGAGAGTGAGGGCAGGCTGGCGGGGTTCTGGACTGGGGAGGAGGGGGAACGGTTTTGGAGGAGTGGGAAAAGGAAAAACAAGGGAAAGACGCCCATGCGATATCAGTCCACTGGCCGCTTCTCGCCATGTTTCTTTGTAAACTCTTCTGCGTTCTTAAAGAACTTTTTACGGTCTTTTGAATATTCCTCCGCGAGGTCGGCCCTCAGAGGGTGTTCTGGTTGCGGGTCGTTGACGAGGGCGATGAGAGACTGGATAACTGCGTAAAGAGAGGGAAATAAACACATTTATATACATATTGGCTAATACTCAAAGCCAAATGTCAAATTCCCTGACTAAAAAGCTGAATATCCATAATCTATTAGCACGAAGCAGACAAAAAGTTAAATATATCTTTAGAGCTCCCATGAAGTTAAAATTAAGTTTTAATAGATGTTAGAATTAGTATTTTAAGCTGTAAGGACATCTATTAGCTAGTGTGCTACAAAAACAGTAACCCAAATTCACACTGAGAAGATATAAACATCCAATGCTTGCAGTTTGTCACTTCCGCCTAAATGGATGAATTATTTTTCTATATCACCACATACTTCAGTTTCCTCATCAAATCTTCTGACCAATCAAGTGCTTTCTAATATCTGACAAGCCCCGCCCCGTTTGTTATAAAACAAAACACTACTATATGGTCCGCCCTTGCTCCGCGTTGCAGTTGAGATTGCGGCAAACATCAAATATTTGAACATTTTAAAACATTTCGAAGCACTTCACAGAACCTTTATTTGCATGTTGTCATGTCGCATCTGTTTAGGGCAATGAAAGCAAAGCTGGATGGGACATTAGATTGAAGTAACTTGTTTAATTAAAGGGGCATGTTAATCTTTTTGATTAGAGTATAACATTAACACAACATTGCCCGATAGATTAAATAATGATTCTTTCACACCAATTTGTTAATAGGTTCACACCAAACAGAGCACCGTGTCACTTGCTCTAGTTTACTAGCGGGGGTTTTTCCCCTCGTGAATTTTAAGCTCTAGTTCAATTATTTGAACTTGCACAGTAGACATGTTGGGGTGAATTTCACGTCATTTGCGGCAATGATTCACATCTATTCACACGATTCCATTGACTTTGTATAAGATTTAATTATGTGACTACTTAATTCCATATTAGGTGTGATCCCAGCATATGACTTTATATATATATATGTGACTAAATATTGGCTGCATCTATTAGCTCTATCTTGCTGGAGAATTGTCCCTCTCCTGTGGTTTGTAATTTAATGGGCAGCACAAATGTCTTGATACCTCAGACTGTAGATGTTGCCATCCACTCTGCAGATCTCTCGCACTCCCCCATACTGAATGTAACCCCAAACCATGATTTTTCCTTCACCAAACTTGACTGATTTCTGTGAGAATCATAGGTCCATGTGGGTTCCAGTAGGTCTTCTGCAGTATTTGTGATGATTGGGATGCAGTTCAACAGATGATTCATGGGAAAAAAAAAATCGACCTTCTGCCACTTTTTCAAATGATCAACCAGAAGTTATTATTTGTTGCTCTTACAGCTGGGATCGACGCCAAGATTTTTGTCAGATAGTTTATATATATCTATCCTAATTATCCTGATGTCTGGAATAGATCTTTTAAAATTCCATGACCCATGGGAACCCTGTATATATTTTAGTTGATTTGCTAAAACATCAGCTTTTTAGAAATTATTAAAATGAATAAAAAATATCTGTTTTTTGCACTTGAACTCTTCATATGTTTACTGGCATTATTAAGAGCATGACGTGGCATACCTTGGTCAGTTTTGGTAGCAGGTTTCCAGTTCTCAGCACTTATGACCGGCAGGCACACCTGACCCTTCTCATCAATATTCGGATGGTAGATCTTGGTTTTAAATGTGATCTTAGGTGGTTTAAAGGGGTATTCAGCAGGGAATGTGATCTCAATCCGGAATGCACCTTTATCATACGGTGGGTTGTCCTAAAAATTAAGAAAACATGGAACGTGCAAAATGAAATGCACTTTTCTGATTGGCTACTGAAAGCTTAGTAGTGATGAAGTGTCTATATGCAATAAATTAAAGGGATAGTTAACCCAAAAGTGAAAGTTGTGATCATTTACTCAACCTGCACTTGTCACAAACCTATTCGACTGACTGACTTCTGTTGAACATGGAAGATATTTTTTTAAATGCTTAAAACCTGTAACCATTCACTTCCATAGTAGTTGTTTTTCCTGCTAAAATGGTTACAGGTCTCTAACATTTTTCGAATTAACTTCTTTTGCGATGAACAGAAAAAGGAAACTCATAAATGTTTGGAACCTTTTGAGGATGAGTAAATAGTGAGTAAATGTTAATCTTTGGGTAAACTATCCCTTTAAGGCAATTTCTTACAGAAGTTTCACACTTACAGGGACGATGAGTCCTTGCCAGGTCAGAATATTTGACTCATCCACCTGAATGTTGCGGAAATTTTTCATTCCAGACTTGCGGATCTCATCAAGTTCCTATAAAAAACAGAGTGTGAAGCAACCAAGACATCTGACATTTCTTGAATTGTTGAGAGATTTGAGAAACCACACAGTGAGAACAAAATGCTTTCGGTTTTACTGTTATCATGTTCAGGCAAAACACTGACTATTGTTATTTCTTTCCAAAAAAAAGTTGTAAATATGCACATGGTTATTTAAAATTTTATTAATAACGGTCTTAAAGTGAACTAATGTCAAACTATTTCAGAAAAATATAAACAATTTAAAACAAGGGAGCATTCCCACTTCCTGTTTCTCTTTCTGATTGTTTCAAATAATCATTTTACACATTCGGATCGCCCATAAAACTTCGCCTGTCATAATTAACAGTTAATTATATTTTAATTTAGACATTATGTTTTGTTTGTTCTAAGTTGATAAACTTACAAATAAGCTAGTTTCTGTCTGTCTTATCTATTAAACAAGCATTATCTGTCAACGAAAACAATCTTTAATAGGAATACAAAAGTTTAATTTAGCCCTCATTTTAAATCATACTCGTTCTAAACACGGATTGTTTTATTTGCGCTTTTTCTTATCGTTTATTATCATTTTACATGTTTTTTCGAACTACAGCTAAGCTCGTTAGCTTCTTCCTTATCATCCACGTTACAATTCTCCCCAGAGTGCTCTAAAGTTTCATGTTTCGAATTAACAGCGATTTAACTTCTCGATACGTCTGCTAACATAGATTAGACTCGTAAAATATGTATTTAGCACACGTTAAATCTGGTTTTTCGGAATATTTACCTTATGCAGTCGCCTGCTCGCCGCCATCTTGGATCTGCTTTGTACCCACAATGCAAAGCGCGCTCAATTCACTTCAGTCATTCAAATAAACTAATCAAACTAATAAATGATCTTTTGGCCATCAAATGAGAAACTGCGTTTCTAATATTCCTTAAATAAATCAACTAATTAACAAATAATTATAACATTTACAAAAACAACCCAAATAATATAAACTTGATTGCAATCAATATAGATTCCGCGTTGTGCATAGTTTTAACATATTCCTATAGATGCTTTAAGAACTCAATTGAAATGGGTTAAACGTTGATAATGTGTTTTTTTAAAGCGATATCTGTTGTTTTTCCCCTGGTGTTACACTTTTATAAGTTATGATCTTGGCTGACGTGCACTAGCCTAGGCTAGTTAGCTAAACAGTACAACAATATGTATATTATATTCAATAATATAATAGTGTCTTATAAATACAAAATACCAAACTGACCGAGTGGACAACTAGAAATGACAACAATGTTTTAGAAATTACATCTCTGTGTATCTTATTTAGGGAAATCTTAGCTATATTTCTCTTAATAAATTATATGTATATAAGTTGCCAATATATTGCTTAGCCTACAATTTACTTCGATGTAAAACTGTTTCGCCTGCAATTTACTTCAAGAAAAGCAAGTAAACTAATAACAAGTCCACCAGGGGGTGTAAGAGCACTTCAATAGTGCTGTACATTTACCAAAAGATGAACTTAACTTCTTATTTTACATGTGAAACAATAGTCGCCCTACTGAAAAAAAAACTACTTAAACCAGCCTAGGCTGGTTAGCTGGTTTTAGCTGGTCGACCAGCCTGGTTTTAGAGGGGTTTTGACCATTTCCAGGCTGGTTTCCAGCTATTTCCAGCCTGGTCTTAGCTTGTCAGGCTGGGAGATGACCAGCTTAAACCAGCTTGACCAGCCTAGCCAGGCTGGGAGCCCAGCCAAAACCAGCTATGTCCAGCTTAAACCAGGCTGGTCAAGCTGGTTTTAGCTGGATTTAGCTGGTAATTTTCCAGCCTGACCAGTTAAAACCAGGTCATTATTATAACTTTAAGCCTGACATTTTAAGATTCACCTGTCTGGTTTATTATGGCAATTTAATGAAAAACAGAAATATGTCTAATACTGAAGTATTAAAAAGCAAAGCAATTTTTTTCTTTCTGTCAGCATATGCATAGGTTCTATTTCCTTTTCTATACATCCATACTTCTCTTTTCTATACTTTCACTTGCTTGACCTATTTTTCCACTTCTTCTATTTTAGAGGATATGAACCTGTCAACACACAATGTTTCTTCACAAACCTGTTGCTCTGGTTGGTCTTTCACCAGGGGCTTGAAAACCACCAGAAGATGTATTGACAAAAGCTTACAACATGCCCAACGTATGGTTCAATCTTTAAAATACAATAAGTAAAATCCAATTAATTAGTTTTGTTGAAACAACAGGTCTACAGGTATCAAGTTTCAAGATGTTTTTTTTACCATTATTTTAGCAAGGATATAACAAAAATACACGTATAACATATTGTTCTATATTTGAAATCGCACGATAATGTTAAAGTTGTTGACATCCTAAAGCAGACTTTGAAAAAAACAAGCTTATTTAGAAGTATTCATTCATTCATTAATTTAGTTTTCGGCGTAGTCCCTTATTTATCAGGGCTCACCACCGCGGAATGAACCATCACGGCATATGAACTGGCATATGTTTTACCCAGCAGATGCCCTTCCAACCGCAACCCAATACTAGGAACCATTCATACACACTCATTCACATACTACAGCCAATTTAGTTCTTCCAATTCACTTAGCACACGGACTGTGGGGGAAACCGGAGCACCCGCAGAAAACCTCCGCCAACATGGGGAGAACATGCAAACTCTACACAGAAATGCCAATTAGCTCAGCCGGGATTCGAATCAGCAACCTTACAGCTGTGAGGCGACAGTGCTAACCACCCAGCCACTGTGCCGCCCCTATATAGAAATACATCAAGTCTAAATTGAAATATATCAAAATGACTTGTTCCTTGCCATTCGCAAAAGACATAAAATTGGTGTACTGTGTCTACACTTTAAAATGACAACAACAACAACAACAAAAAAGTCAAGACAACAAATAATTTTTATGTTGATTTAAAGTATTTTAAGTTAATCAGGTTCCAACTAAATCTATTAATATATACAAAGTTTACTTACTCACTCCCAGGGCTATTTATATTGAAGCTGATATTTAGCCGCACCATGTTGGTGTTTCGTAACATCTACTTTTTATGAGGTGGGTCGTTAACACAATGCTCAACCCCCAACCTGGAACACCATTCACACATACACTACAGACAATTAAGCGTACCCAATTCACCTCTTGGTCTTTGGACTGTTGGGGAAACCCACGCCAACATGGGGACAGCATGCAAACTCCACACAGAAATGCCAACTGGCCCAGCCAGGCCTCGAACCAACGACCTTCTTGCTGTGAGGCAACAGTCCTGACCACTTATAGCCACCGTGTTACCTTTTTTAAAATATCATGAAATGAAATAAATAGGTGAACGATCTTCTTTAAGATACCAGATAGAGGCTATGTTTGTCTTTCATTATTTTTAATTATGTATGTTAATAGCGGGCAACGGGTGGGGCAGTAGGTAGTGTTGTCGCCTCACAGCAAGAAGGTCGCTGGTTCGAGCTGGGTCAGTTGGCGTTTCTGTGTGGAGTTTGCATGTTCTCCCTGCATTCGCGTTGGTTTCCTCTGGGTGCTCCGGTTTCCCCCAAAGTCCAAAGACATGCAGTATAGGTGAATTGGGTAAGCTAAATTGTCTGTAGTGTATGTATGTGTGTGAATGTGAGAGTGTATGGATGTTTCCCAGAGATGGGTTGCAGCTGGAAGGGCATCCACTGCGTAAAACTTATGCTGGATAAGTGTGCGGTTCAGTCCGCTGTGGTGACCCCAGATTAATAAAGGGACTAAGCCGAAAAGAAAATGAATGAATGTTAATGTACAATTGATATAATTGGATGTTTTAGCCTATATACGCTGTAACTAATTTCAAGTTTTCATCACATTTTCTCTAGTCCTGCATTGTGACAAAGAATTGGTCAAAATTAAACAGTAAACTGGAAACAATAACAAGCCTTGCACAGGATAGCAGCACTACAACGACAATAACAGCATGAAGTTGATGCAGGAGCCACAGTCGCACCCAGGAGCTGGGCTAGCTTAGTCTGGTTGGGTAACAATGATGGAAAAGTATGTCTGATTTATTACTTTTTCAAGCCTTTTTTAACAAGAAAATTTCTGTAAACCTTGTTTGATGAAAGATGAAATTGGTGTCTTCAATATACATAAAGTCTATATTTGTCTTTCATTATTATTATTTTAATTATGTGTTAGCCTATGCAGTGCTCAGCATAATTGAGTACAGCCCATTTTAAAAGTTAATATTTTCATCTGTTTCTCAGTGAATAGGCAGTGTATTTTGGTTCATTTGAACAAAACAGATTTATTAAACAGATATATTTATTAAAATAATATTTTAGTCACTGAACATATTAAGAAATAAAAAAAATAATGCAATTAAGCTAATTAAAAAAAAATACAACTTACAAAATTTCCAGTAAATTTTCAATTGTTTTTTAAATTTGTATTTAATATTTTTCTATAACTTATAATTTTGGGTGTACTCGTTTTTGGTTATTCTGTTGGATAAGCTCCAGATTTGGCTTCAGTACTGACAAATCTAATGTATTTGCACAAATAAAATATTGAAAAGCTTCCTATTAAAAATATAAATTTAAAATAAAGATTTGTGAAGGGTGTACTCAAATATGCTGAGCACTGTATGCTGTAACCCGTTTCCCTCACATTTTCTCCAGTCCTGCATAGTGACAAAGAATTGGTCAAAGTACAAAGAGTAAACTGGAAAGCGTATAACTAGACTTAGAAACGGCAGCAGCCCTACAACAGCAGCATGAAGATGTTGCGGGAGCCACAGTCGCACCCAGGAGCATTTGGATTGCAAATGTGGCAGCAGCAGTGGCAGGTCATGGCACGTTACACCATTTCAGCAGCCCTGGGCTGTTTAGGCAAATGAGAGTGTGTGGCTGGCAGAGGCAGGGCATTTACCCTCTCTCCCCCTCTCTTTACTGCCTCTTATTCAAATTTGGGTCAGGGGTGAGGATTTCTCACGTCACACAAGCTTGCAGGCAAGATGGCGCTCGGAAAGCTGTGAGATGTGAAAACAGAATGACTGTTTGAAGAGCTTCTGTCGATGCATTAAGGTACGGATACTTTATTATTACATTCGCGTTTGGTTGTTCGCAGCACGGGACACGTAGCCGCGGTTTAGCGGGGGTTTGAGGAGGCTATCTTGTCTTGGTTTTCAAAGAAACACTGATTCCTCCAGCGCAGGGCTCTTATCGCGTGCCCACTGGGCTTTTAATGCACACACAGCGCGAGCGCAGCCTGGCAGAGGCAGATCTGTGTGTTAGAGCAAAACACTCGTACCTGCTTCAGATTCGAGAATCTAATTAAACATGAAATAGGAGTACTCTTGCGTGTTTACACTTTAGGAAAAACGATCCGTCGCCACCTTGATGGCAAAACCCGATCAGTGGCCCTTTATGTGGACAGCATTCCTGGTTCACCCCTCCCTCTGTGTGTGTTTTACCTTTAACGTGTGTAATGCTCACGTACGATGCGTTTTCGCTGTTGATGCACGCGTTTAACCGTCGCGTTTTTTATTTAGGATGTTTAATCACGCTCGTATAGTGTGTACGTCGTTTTGCATTATTAAGATGCTACAATGAAGACGTACTATTTGTAGTTTCACTTAATGTGGAATGAAAATCGCAATGTGAATGGTGAGAAACCCCTCTTATGCTGGAATCTGTCGAGTCTTGCCTGGTGTGTGTTGCTTGTACCGTTTGGGTGATGATTGTATTACGAAGCAACCCTGGTAGAGTCATTTTTACTTCCCTTTGCAGTAATGCCCAGTCTGAGATCTACACAAGCAGTGTAAACCTCAAAAAAGGTGAATTTTAAAATTTTGTTTAATTTAGGTATTGAGATGGGTCATATTAGCCTGTGACACCACAGCATTTACTGCATGTTCAAATGTCAATTTTAAGTTATTGTTTGTTTGCATGTACTTCCATCCATCTTTATGAGAGAGAGAGGAAAAAAAGTGCTTTGTTGCATTTGTTTTTGCATCATGAAGAGGTTCTAAAGTGCTTTTGTGGCCTTGGTCTTCTGATTTAATTGATGCATGAATGTTATATTAAATTATTTTACCTCTGTATCTTGAGGAGTGCTTGAAGGACCCTTTTAATCTCATCCATTTTAATGGGCTGGGGGAGGGGGCTTGTTTTACAGTGGTGGGTGGCTTTAGATCAGTGCCACACCATTAAAGTAACTCCCTTTCTGGGTGACAGCTTGCTTGAATGAGACGAATAAGAACAAACGTCTTGATGGGAAAAAAATGCACGTTAAACTGTCTCATCTGCATGCTATTGTGACAAACGTAGGTAAGCAAACCTGCAGAGGAATGAGGCACTGGTGTTTAGGTCCATGGTCCAGTAGGGCTTATCTTTCAATTGTAGAGGTGGCGTTCAAACGATTCCCTGCGAGTTCGGGCTGGCCCTGTCGTAATTGTTTTGTTGTTCCCTACAAAGGTCAGAGAAAATGAGAATAAAAGATGTGTTTAACAGATGTAGTGGCATTCATGTTAAGATCTAATCAATACTGCCATGAAAGGCAGCCCTCGGTTTCTGCTTTGAATAATGCAGATGATCAGATGTATTGAGTGAATGGGGTGGGAGCGGCGCTCAAGACAGTTTATTTAGAGCCATTATCATTAAGGTCATTATGAATCGCGTTGTGGCTTTCGGATTGAAGTCTTGTTTCACGCCCTGTTGAGTGTTTTTGAGAGTCGTTTGACTTTCTAGAGGCGCTCAGTCTAGTTTGTCGTGAAATGTATGATGGTTTTGACAGCTTTATCTGCTCATCTGGTCATGCCAGCTGTGCTAGTCTTGTCTGGTTGGGTAACGATGATGGAAACTATGTCTGATATATCACTTTTTAAAAAATGTAAGCAGGAAAATGTCTAAATCTTGTTGGAGCTTCTGTTTTATGCTTATCTTTAATTGTTCTGTTTAACCCTTTTGGCCAGTTTAGATCTACATACTTGTCTCAATGCATGCATTGTGTACATGTTGCTTTAAGACATCACCCCGTGTTTAAAATCTTGTCTAACATGCTTGGCATGTTTATTGACTAGATCCTTTCAACCTGGAACCTTTTAACCACTTCATGGACAAAAACCGACATTGCATGGCTGTGTAGAGATGTTGACTAATACGAATGTGAGTTATTTATTGAGGGTTATTCCAGGGTTGCCCAATCTGCTTGAGTGGTTGTTTTTGTCCCAGATTCTCTAATCGTTGATTACTATCGCAGAGAAATAGCTGCTCTCTTACACTTGAGTGTTTTTTTTTTTTTTTTTTGTGTGTTATGATCTTCGGTTACATTTTGTTTAAAGTAAAAGTGCTACTTACTTTCACAGATGAGAAATGTTAGAGTTTGATATCTAGTTTCTCAGGTATTCTCCGACTTTTAGCCCAGCCCACAGATGACATGAATATGAACCCTGATTTACTTTCGATTTATCTGCAAAATACTGCAGCGAGCGCCTGAACAAATGCAATAAATGCCCTGCTGGTTTCAGAACAGTACGACTGCATTTCAAATGATCAATAACATAAACACAATGCTAGTTGACTTTTTGGCACGATTGATTTAGTGCATGATTATGGTGTGTGATTCTTTTCTGCATGTTAATCCAAAGTAAAATCTTAGGTATTCCAGTCATCAAATATCCGTCCTTTAATTAATTAATTAATTTATTTATTTTATGGTTTGTTTGAAGGACATGTTAAAGTACGTGAAATTAAATGCTGTACAATACCAAAAACCTCTTTACTGAGCAGTTATTTAGTCATCATCATTAACATTTTACAGCCCTTTTACTGGAAATAAAAAGCCAATGTTTCTTTATAGGACAAACAGTGCACGATATTGAATTAAGTAAAGATAGCCAGTGGATCAAGGCTTTGTATCCTTTAGATAAGTGATATTGTGTTATCCCTTAGCTAAGGTCGTTCATCAGATTATTTGGATCAGGTTTGCTTGGCCTCTGTCTCTGGAGGCTGCTGGTTGGTTACAGTAAGCACTTAGATCCTAATGTCTGCAGGCATCATCTATGGAAGTGTTAACCAGCCTTTTATTAAACTCCGATCAATATTTGACTGATTTGGAAGTTTTAATCATCTTCACTACTCATGAAAGATTTCAAATCGCCGTAGGGAAGATATTATATGTTCCTGCATCTCATGAATAATGTTTTGTTTCGCCAATGCTCTCTCTCATAACAGCAAAGGTGCTCTCTGTGTTTTTATGGCATTAAGACAATAAAATTTGTGGCCTCGGGGGTTCATGCCACCGGATAAGCTTGTTTATGAGGTTAAGCGCAGTCCTTGCTAGACTTGTTTACCTGTGTTGTTACTGGTCGGTTTTGCACTTTGGCTTTTTTTTTTTCCTCAAACAACAATCTCTCTGATTAGACTTGTTTCATCTCTGGGATGGGACTTCTGGTTTTTGAAGAGAGGTCAGAAAGTCAGTGAAGCGATTCGAAGACTAGCAGAATCTTATCAAGACTTGTGTGCAACTACTAGATAAATGCATTTTTCAAATGTCCCTTGTCTTTTGTTGTCTGGGCAGCGAATTTTTGGTGCTATCAAAGTTTGACCAAACAGTTGTGGTTTATTGTTATCTATGCCTTTCTTTGACCATACAATAGTGCTTTAGGCCTAAAAGATATCCTGAGAGACGGTATCATGAGTTATAGGGCTGGGCATACTAAACTAAACTAAGCATATTTAGTTTTTAATGTGACAAGTAAATGGAGACTGGGGAAAACATTTCAACATGAATAGTTCTAGTTCACATCGTCAACTACATTCCCTTTGTATTGTAGTATAATGATTTCATCTTTATATATGCCTGTTTTTTTTAACTTAGCCATTTAAAACTGCTGACTTTGGTCTTTTTTTTTTGTTAGCATTTGAATTCAAATGATGTATTGTTGGGACTGTAAATATATCACGTTAAATAATCAGTCATTAGCCTGCTTTAAGCATTTTTAAGCTTAAATTTGGTCTGATTGGTTCCCTGTCTCCATTATTGGTTTTGGCTCAGTTGTACATTGCTGTCTTAAATTGACTGTTAATAGTTCATCTGTTAGATCCAATTCACTGTAACAAATGATAAATAATCAATGATGCATAAACAGAGCTGCAGTCAGTGTTTAATTGATTTTTTTTTAGAAAGTTATTTTATGCTTTCATTTAAATTGACACCATTATGGATTTTATTGACTCAATATATACTCCATTTATATACTCCTTTGCAATAAATATATGAAAAGTAGTTTTCAATGGGGTGTTTCTCACCCTTGCACTCCACCCTTTCTACTTTCTGTTAATTAGGCACTAAATAGTCACAACATTGCAAATGAGAAAATGTGCTTGGGCATTGTGTAAAGATAATTCCCTGTTTTTCCCACAGACACGCCAGTGTTGGCTGGTCTGAGTGGCAGAAACCCTCTTTGCAGCATAACAAAGATTCTGCTGCAAGCTAGGGCCTGTTTGTCCTGTGGAAAGGGTGCTGGTTTACCTGTTTCCCACCACACCCTTGGTGATATCCCAGCTCAGGTTTCAAGCTGTCTGTCACACAAACCAGTCGGTGACGTCCACTAGCCTATTTCACCCAACCCCCATATAACAACAAAGGGACTGACCCTGGAGGCTGGCATTAATGACTGCTGGCAGGAACGTTAAGCTATAGTGGCCGCCCTCAGAAGAAAAGAAATTGTGTTACTGTTCAAGTCTTTCATCCCTTCTCTGCTTTTAGCTGAAAGTTGAGAATTTGAGCACTCTTGATGCCAGCTTAAACATGCTATCTGAAGATCTTTCTCCTCAAGTATGCTCCAACCACTTGGAATTGTGGAAATTTATTGTAGGAACACAGCATTTCTGAAAAGTGTACATAAGACTTTGTGAACCCTGTTCTAGTTCAATATGTTTTCTAATAATTATGATTTGAGTTTGTTGATGGTTTGGAGGTACTTCTTATTTTATGTATGTTTGCTTTGACCTAATTTAAAGTTATTTTGATTATAGTGCTTGAATGATAGAGCCCCTCCCCTGCAACCAACCATGTGGCTATGTGGCTGGCACATAGCTATTGTGTTTTAAAACTAAGTGCTTCAGTTTGTAACTTTGTCAGCATGGGTCAAAAAACATTATAGTGTCTGCAAATTTAGCAATTTTACTTGATGTGAACTATCTGTTAAGTGTTTGCTGTATAGCATAAACTTGTTTTGCCCCTCCTGATACTAACTTTTTTTTTTAATTCTCTGTTTAGGTTTTATAGGTGAAGAAAAAGAAGTTGGAAATGGAATTGCCAAATCATGCCAAACAATTGCTGCTGCAGCTAAACCAACAAAGAGCCAAAGGTTATCTGTGTGATGTGATCATAGTTGTAGAAAATGCCCTTTTTCGAGCACACAAGAACATTCTTGCAGCCAGCAGTATCTACTTCAAGTCCCTTATCCTTCATGACAACTTGATCAACCTCGATACGGACATGGTCAACCCGTCGGTATTCCGGCAGGTTCTAGATTTCATTTACACTGGCAAGCTTTTGTCATCTGATCAGTTCAGTGACCACAATTTCAACGCTCTTCTAACAGCAGCAAGCTACCTCCAACTTCACGACTTGGCTGCTCTCTGCAGGAAGAAGCTGAAGCGCAATGGGAGATCCCTCCTTAATAAACCAACCACCCCAACCAATGGAAGAACTTCTAGGAACCAAAGGCTGTCCTCTACACCTGTAACTCCAAACCAAATGTCAGGGTTAAAAGACAGCGAGAAGACAAAGAGACACGAGGAGCTTATCAAAGATGACTTGTCAGAGGACGAGATGTTTGCGAGAAACACCCACTGTGCAACTTCAAATTCGCTCAGTCCCTCTACGAGTAAGAATGGAAGCAACGGCAGTTGTGGCATGCAGGAACTTGGCCTAGACCTTTCCAAGAAAAGCCCCTCAGGGAGCACAGCCACTGAAGAAGTAAGTCCCAGCAGCATCCCACAAGAATCACCTCAGTCTGCCTCAGAATCCACAGCCAACAGTGCCTCATTTGATGAGAACCCCAACACACAGAACCTCACCGCTGGAGAGCCCATGGAGCTGGGCGGAGGAGAATGTGAAGAGAGCCAACCACCTCCAGACATCGACCAGCATAAAAGCTCCCGGCAGGTTACCCGGCAGAGGCGGCAACCCAAGAGCGAAGGCAAAAAGGGCGAAGACGTGGAACGAGTAACTTTACCAAACGGAGTCTCCAAACGATTGAAAGTGGCTGGAGAGAGGCTCCCTGCAGGTGGGAATGGCAACTCCGAAGTATCCTTCCAGTGTAAAGATGAAGAGGAAGGCTTGGAGAATGGACAGGAGCAGAGTGAAGAGAGTGGACAGAGTGAGAACGAAGGTGGGCGTAATAGCGCCAATTACGTGTACCGCCAGGAAGGTTTTGAGCCCGCCCTTGGCGACAACCTTTACGTTTGCATCCCCTGTGGTAAAGGCTTCCCGAGCTCTGAGGAGCTGAATGCCCACGTGGAGACCCACACAGAGGAGGAGTTGTATATCAAAGAGGAGGATGATGATTCTTATCCAAAGGAAGATGAAGTAGAAGCAGAAGACTTGTCTTCACAAATAACCCAAGTCCACGGCACCGAGTCGCGTCGCTTCAGCTGCTCGGTCTGCAACAAGAGCTACAAAGATCCGGCCACTCTTCGTCAACACGAGAAGACACACTGGCTCACCCGTCCGTTCCCCTGTAACATCTGCGGCAAGATGTTCACCCAACGTGGCACCATGACACGCCACATGCGCAGCCACCTGGGGCTGAAGCCCTTTGCCTGCGAGGAATGCGGCATGCGCTTTACTCGCCAATACCGGCTCACAGAGCACATGCGGGTTCACTCAGGTGAGAAGCCGTACGAATGTCAGCTTTGTGGGGGCAAATTTACCCAGCAGCGTAACCTCATAAGCCACCTACGAATGCATACCTCCCCATCATAAGCCAAAGACACCTTGAACAGGAGACCCTCAGCAAAAAGAGTCAATGCACACCTCTTCCATTTGAAGTACACAGCAAGGAGCCAATAACCCAAAGCAGGATCCTCGTCTGCTGTAAAGTGTAGGAGGAGCCTTTCAGACCGAGAGCCCCAACAATGGAAAGAATTAACTGATTGGTATGAGTTTATGGGTTATATATTTTTTTTGAATATTGCTGTGAATGTATAACTGGGGTACTAATTGTATTTTTTATGTTTCCTGGGATATTGTGACCACTCCCAACCACTGCAGTCCATACATTGCTTTTATGATACATCTTAAGTCTATGTGGTCTGTCTGGTTGTTGTTGCTTTGTTTTTTGTGTCCCAGAAATATTCCTTCTTTCCGTTCTTGGTCATAAATTCTGTAAATCCCTCTCTACGGTTTTGGACTTGTAATGACCAACTACTTGTATAAACAAAGGTTCAAGTTCTTTGAAGTGTCTTCTAAGGGTCTCAAAGATAGCGTTGTCTTTTAAGTGGTGTTTCATAAAAGCTTTGTGCATCCAACCAAACATTTCCCAGTATACCTTCTCGGCACATCACATCCTCTGGCTTTTTTCAAGGTGTAGCTGGAAAGCAGGGACTTTACAATGAAAACCCTGCTCCTACATCTGGATGCAAGCCAATGGCAAAGTGGTGTCAAGAGGCCGTGGGCATATTTTGTCGTTTACTCAAATATAAATATATATATATATATATATATATATATATATATATATATATATATATATATATATATATATATATATATATATATATATATATATATATATATATATATATATATATATATATATATAGGGTACTCAAGTATATAGGGTTTTACTCTCAAAGAAAAGCCAAACTTAAAGGTACTTGTTTTTAGATTTTCTTTAGATAACTTATTGATATGCTTCTGTGAATGTTTTAACTGGAAGTTCTTTCCTTTATTTCTTTTGGGATCAGTGAGGGTTGGGTTTGTTTGGTTGATGGGTTGGGCAGGGTTCATTATAGTGATATTGAACTTGAGAAATTCTGTCAGTACTGTTATTTTGACTTCTTTTTTAAAAATACGATTTCTTTTCCCTTCACTGAACAAGGCGAGACCATACGGTCTTGCCTCATTGCTACCTCTTAATTAAGAACAATACATTCATTTGGAACTACGGAGGTCTCTGAATATAGATGTATAAAGTTTTGCCGAGGCTTTCAAAGTAGTTGTAAACCAGCCCATCAACAAAGCTTTTACGTTTCGAAAGCATTAATGTAGAAAATAGCTTCTTTGGGCGCATGTATTTAAGGTATTGAGAGTTTTATGTCAGAGAAATCCAAAGAGAAATTTAATATTTGGGAGAATGGCTTACCAACATATGTTTCCTGTAGAATATCCCTACCAAAGGTTTTAGGTTACATTGGAGGAGGTAAGGATGTACTTTTGTCTTTTAGTTTTTGACAAAGAGCAATGTAGTGGGATGTTAGATTGTACTTGACATTTTACTAAAAACCAATGAACTTTTTTCTTCTGGTGGTTGGTGGGCCGCTGGCTTTCCATGTCTTTTCATTTACGTTTACAGTAGTTTCTCAAGAGTATCTTTTGGTTTCTTGCTTTGTCTGATAAGAGAACCTCAGAAGGACTAATTTGTATTAGTTCAGACAACTGTAGAAAACCATAAGAGAGCATAGCGAGTGTTGTAGATTTTTGTGTTACACATCGACCATGCTTCGAAAGCTTACTGAATGAGGAGGAATTGATGCACTGGATCGCTCATTTAGCCATCATACCCCAATACAAACCTTGACGCCAAGTTACATGGCATCGCATAAAAACCATTATGATTTGTTCTTTCGAGGTATAGAATCCAAGGTTATTCAAAATGCTGGTAATTGTGTTGGGTGAATGTTACATGGTCAGTGTTGGGTAAACGCTGATCGATGTATTTATAGTTCAGTGCTGAATTCTTTGCTGCCATTTTCATTTCATATCTCAGTTACAGATTGTTTCGCCAGTGTATCACATTCCATTGTGATTCTTAGCCTTCTTAATGTTAAAGTCTTAATGGCATTCCTTTTTTTTTTTTGAGAGATATATTTTTGCTGGTTCTTTCTCCCAAGTCTTGTGTTTGAGCTTGTTAATGACAAACTTTGGGGTGCAGCTATAGTCCTGTTAATGGAACAATGTTTACAGCCGTCTTTTTCCTGGAATCCTTTTGGTTTTAGTTTCTCAAGTCGTCTCCGATTGTTATCCAAAGTCAATACGCTGAAGACTCTATATTCATTGCATCATCTCCACCAAAGCTCATACCCAGTTACAGTTAACTCCAGCCGAATGCAAGACTGTCACCAAATATTTTCTAGTTGAATATCTTAGACGATGTCTTAGGTACAGTACAAGTGTGCTCTGGCGTTGATACACACCTCAATTCAGGGAGACTTTTAATAGAGTATTTTTTTTGTTCTCGATAGGATTCCAGGAAAAAGCCGCCACCAAATATCGTGCTATTTTACGAATACCATCAAGCAAGCTGTGTCTTGGGTGGTGCGAGGCTCTTGTCAATTCCAGCATTTGAGACTATAGCTGAAAGAACTCGGAGAGCAGGAAAAAAGGATGACAAAAAGTTTCAAACTGTGACAATAATGTTTCTACTTCAAAACTTCAGGGATGGTTCTGTGTATTTTATAAACGCAGGGCTTTCGACTACATTTGTAAGACTGTGTCAATACTGTGTCAATTTCTGTATTTTATTGATGAAAAGCAAAACACTAGTTTCCTACGAAATAGATTTTACGAGTGTGTTCCCATTTCAAAACGCCTTCAAAAAAGACAAAAATAAGCCAGAGATGTACATGGAAGAGTTTTACTTTTAAGTTCCAGAGTGTTTTTGAACAAAACAAAACAAAAAAAAAACGAAAAACAAAAAAAAAAATCAAGCGTTCTAGTAAGTAAAAATAAAAAAAGTATAAACGAATACGATAAAAGCTCATACCCAAAATTTCAGACTATTTTCTAAACCAAAGCACATTTTGAATGATTGATTGATTGATTGATTGATTGACATTTTAAAGATACTTGTGTATAATATCTCATTGTTTACATAAACTCTTTACAGTCATAGACCTCAGGTGAGGGGAGGCCAGTTTGAACCTGCTTCTGCGTAGGTCACCATCCTTCAACACGAGCGAAACCAATTGTAACCGTGTCTTACCCTGTGAACGTAGCCGCATGCTTTTGATTTTTGGCTGCATTTATCGGTTGTGAATGGCCCTTTAAGATGTGCCGAGACATCCCTTATTAATCGTCACTGACATCATTCTTTTTACGAATCTGCTGCTTTATCGTTTTCGTTTTTTTTAATATATGTAAATACGCATGAATACAACTACATACACATTTACCTCAAAGTAACTATTTAGGATGTGCTGCATATAAATATATATATAAATGTATAAATATAAATATATTTTATTTTTTAATTTGAGTCCTCTCTCTCGATATTATTTCTAGAATGTAGTCTTATCGTTTTTTTTTGTATGTATTCTGAGCTGCCTGGGTTTATTTTAGTTTGTTTTTATTCACGAAAGAAGCAACTTAAAAACCGACTGGCCTCTCCTCCATCTACATTGGTGCAAACACTTACTGACAGTGTTCACTTTTTTTATCAAATGTCTATTGTCAGTGATGAATGTATTTATTTGTTTTGATCCTTTGGGTGAGACGATGTGTCTTCAGGGTCTGAGTTTATTCTGTTATATAGTACGTTGAGAGGTAAATAAATAAAAAAAGGCATAGTTCATTTTTTCAAAACCTGTGAAGACGTAGACATGAGGAATGTATTTCTCCATGAAGTGTCCATCATTAAGGATGTATCCACCATCACTTTTTTATTTTGTAACTCTTATCTCACTCAAAGCATGCATGTCCTCCGGATCATGTGTTTTCTGTCGTGGACACTCGAAGGCTGTTTGTCAATTGTAAACGTTCTCTGTCTGTGCGCCTCTGATGCAGGAAGGGACCCTTTAGAATTGTGTCAAAGGCATTCAAGGTTGTGTTTTCTGTACTGAAAGCTGCCGTGTTGCTGCTCGCTGTGATTCAAGGCTGTCGGTTGATTCCGTTTGTACATTATCCACAACAGAGCCAAAGGAGCCCCGCGTTTTCATTCACAAATCTTATTACTGTAAGGTCACGCATATCTTTTTAAGCTTTATAATATGCACTTTCTAAGTTCTCACTGAGGTCCTTTTCTCAAGGCAAGCTCTAGGTGACCGCGTCTTATCAGTTATTGCAAAGTGTACTCCAGTTTGTAAGTAAACGCAAAGATTAACACTCGCGTTTGCTGCTGCTAATGTGTAGTTTTCATCTGATTCTACATATCCCAGATAGTATTATATGTTGAACGTTGTCGATTCATAACTGGTGAGTGTTAGCCGTTTGCAGGGACCTTGAGTTACCAAACCAACATAAACCTAACTAAACCAAAGCCAGATTTACAAGCACGTGCATAGCAGGTGGGCATGTTTCCAGATGTTTTCACTTAAACGCCATATCACTTTTTAAATGCTCCACTAGCCTGTCCGCCCCACCCTTCATGAGCATTCCAATTTTATATGCTGATCGATATTTCTGTTCAGTTTTGAGAGCGAAAAGACATCGTCACTGCTGGAAGAGTTAGCTTGGTGCACTTGTGAATGAAGACAAGTTGCCCTTGATGATTATTAGCTTGAGTTGCTGTCGTGTGTGTGTGTGTGTGTGTGTGTGTTTTGGTCAGCCTTGAACATGGCGCATGCAGACAACACGGCGGTTTTGCGTTCCTCAGAGAGCTTGTATTCAGGTCAGAGCTACATGCCGCATGCAGCTCGAATTCTGTCTCATGTGAATAAAACAGTGTACAGAGCTCATCTCACGTCTTAATGTACAGCTACGAGAAGTCATTTTAGAATCTTTTCATTAAAATCTTGATCAAAAAAAGCACTGGCTTCTGTTGATTTATTTTTGGTCTGTTTGGTTTTGTAACTTTCTATAGAAACTAATGTAGATGTTCACAAACTCTTGTTGTTGTTGTTATTAGCGACACCGGTGGCTGTTATGTGAACTGCAGCTACATGCAAAATTTAATATATATTTTTTGTCTGTTTTGGTTTTACAATGTGCTGTGGAAATTAATGTAGAAGTTCTCAAGCTATTATTAGTGGGGTTTGCTTTAAGGCAATTTTAAATTTTTATTATTATTATTAGCCACACCGGTGGCTGTTATGTGAACTGCAGCCACCAATGTTTCTACATGCAAAATAATTTTTTTGTCTGTTTGGTTTTATAACTTGCTATGTAAACTAATGTTGAAGTTCATAAATGGTTATTATTATTATCATTATTATTATTATTATTATTATTATTATTATTATTAACGACACCGGTGGCTGTTGTGACCTGCAGCCACCAACTAATTTACATGCAAAACGAATAACTTGCTCTCAAAACTAATTTAGAAGTTCATAAACTATTATTATTATTATTATTAATATTATTATTATTAGCGACACCGGTGGCTGTTATGTGAAGTGCAGCCACCAACTAATTGACATGCGAATCATTTGTTTTTCATCTCATGGCAATTGTGTACATTTTTGATTTAGTGACTATTTCGTATGAATTCATTAGTACAATATAGTACGATTTGCTTATCCCCATGACGATTGGGTTTAGGGGCGGGGAAACTTTGATGCCACGCCTTTTTTTAAAAATCATACATTTTCGTACAACTGTACTCGTCCAATTTAGCCACTAAACTTTCCTCAAAAAGAGTGTTTTTACGTTAAGAAATTAATTTAATGTGATAGTTTGACCAAAATCTTTAATTATCTGTTTGTTTATTCTCCCTCATGTTGTTTTAAACCTTCATGGGGTTTATTTTTCTACTGTAAAGTCGATATTTTGAAGAA
This sequence comes from Danio aesculapii, assembly GCF_903798145.1. Classification (NCBI taxonomy): domain Eukaryota; kingdom Metazoa; phylum Chordata; class Actinopteri; order Cypriniformes; family Danionidae; genus Danio; species Danio aesculapii. Next base: position 558,033 of record NC_079444.1, on the reverse strand, counting down.
TGCTGCTTGCTGGCTCCCATCCACTACCACAGTATGGAAAACAACCTGTACAGAACTCAATGGGTGCCCAGCAACCAGTATTTTTCAAAATATCTGCTTTTGGGTTCAACAGAATAAAGAAAGAGGTTTCAAACAAGTGAAGGGTACATTTTTGGGTGAACTGCCCCTTTAAATGGTGATTTGGAAAAAATATGATACTTAAAAAGATATATTTGTGCTTTCAAAGTGCACTGAAAAAATGGTTCATTTGGATTTACTTAATATTTTTAAGTTAAGTGGTTTGAAAACAATTGATATGGGCTTAATTTGTTTAAATTCAGCCTCCATTAAATGGTTTTCCGTAACATCCAGGAGTGCCCCCAGGTTCAGTCCTCGGTGAACTTGAGTTTCTCCATCTTCCAGAGCACAATGCAGTGGGACGTGTTGCGTTGGTGAGCCTGAGGGTCACCGATGATTAATGACGAGAGGGCGAGGGAGATTTTGGGCCCTCCACCCCCACCCGGGCTCTAACCGGCCGTGGCACAAGGGGTCCGTCTGCCATCTGGGAGCCCCTCTCTGAGGTTTACCAATCAGAGTCGCCGCTCGCTCCTTCACCAGCGCTTTTCTTTGCTCTCTGCTCTGCATTCTCGGGACCATTTAGACCGGCCCTCCTTTTGTTCCCCCTCCAGGCTTGCCAGTGTATGTCAAGAGGCCAGCGTGCACCTCCCTACCCCAAGGGAAAAGAGGGTTGGCATTTTTATGGTCCTTGTGTGCCTGATTCTACGGGGCCATTAAGCCCCGCCTCAAGTGGTGTCACATGCCAAATGACCCTGAATGGGGTCAGTTTCAGGCACAATGAGTTGTATGTTGATGCCGCCTCCCCCCGCTCGGCCCGTCTGCTAAGTATAGATTAACTATAGACACATCTGCGAGGAGGCAAAATCACATGCAGATCTTGCAGGAAGCCCTTAAACGCATGAAAGGCCTTTCAGCATCTAATGCCCATGGTCGTGGCATCTGCTGCATCATGCTAATTTGTAATGCAAAAATTGCTTTTGGTTAAGACAAGCAGGAATATTAGAGTTGTTCACGTTTGAGTTAAAGGAACAGAAAATATGCTCATTTTACAAGTGTGATCATTATTAAATGCATTCAGCTGATCTTCGGGTCTGGCGGCAGCACTTTTAACTTAGCTTAGCATACACTATCTTATCAGATTAGACCATTAGCTTCTCGCTCAAAAACAGTTTCTGCAGTTTTCCTGTTAAAAGCTCAACTCTATGGTAAGTTTGCTTGATTATTATGCTGGTATAAGAGTGTAATTCTTCGCCACGCTACCCTATAAGATAGCAACTTTTCATTTTCCACTCATCTTAGTACGCGATGCAACATAGTCAAGTTTTAAACAGGAAAATTAGCAGTGTTTTTTTTAATGATATGCTAATGGTCTAATCAGATTCAATGGTTTATGCTAAGCTAAGCTATAAATGCTCCCGCCAGATGTGTCAAACTTTATATAAGAAATTCATTCATTTTCTGTTCAGCTTAGTCCATTTATTAATCTGGGGTCGCCACAGCGTAATGAACCGCCAACTTATCCAGCATATGTTTTTTATACAGTGGATTTCCTTCCAACTGCAACCCAACATGGGGAAACACCCATACACACTCCTTCACACACATACACTACGGCCAATTAAGCTTACCCAATTCATCAATAGTGCATGTGTTTGGACTGTGGGGGCACCTGGAGGAAACCCACGCCAACACAAGGAGAACATGCAAACTGCAGACAGAAATACCAATTGACCCAGCCGGGGCTCGAATCAATGACCTTCTTGCTACGAGGTGATTGTGCTACCCACTGTGCCACCGTGACACCCATAGAAAATTTATTTACATTTTTGAGCGAGATGCTAACGATCTAATCAGATTCAATGATTTATGCTAAGCTATAAATGCTCCCGCCAGATGAGTCGAGCATTAAAATGGAAAGTTATTAGCTTTTTTATTTTTATTTTTTTTTTACATTTTTGAATTAGATGCTAATGGTCTAATCAGATTCAATGAATTATGCTAAGCTAAGCTAAAGGTGCTCCCACCATGCGCTGACATCAGCTAAATAGATTAAAAAAACTTGTAAAACTCCTCTGTTTAACTCTAGGTAACTTGTAAAATAAGCCTCTTCCTCTCAAAAAAGGCCCAAAATTGTAAAATAAGACTATTCCCCCCGCCAAAAAAGACCCAAATTAAGAACCACTGGTCTAATCAGATTCAACTATTTATGCTAAGCTAAATGTTCTCCTGCCAGATGAGTCCAGCTTTAAATAGTAAAATTATCCAAACTTTTTTATTTTTAAACAAGATGCTACTGGTCTAATCTGATTCAATGAATTATGCTAAGCTGAAAGTGCTACCACCATACGCTATGATTAGCTGAATGGATTCAAAATTTGAATTCTAAGTGGATTCAAAAATGGTAAAACTCCTCTGTTTAACTTTAGGTGACTTGTAAAATAAGCCTATTCCCCCCAAAAGTGGTGTCTTCCTTTAACTGATTTTGATTAAAATCCTCTTCATTGAGCATATCTGGAGATTTGGGTCTTTAAGAAATTGCATAGCAATAGCGTAACAGCAGACCGGTTACTATTCAACACCTTAGCAGCTACAAAGCATGAGGCAAAATCAATTAAGAGACCATAGCAGTGTGTTAAAACACATTCCAAAAAATATTGTGATGCCCTAATCACCTTAGCAACCACATAACATGCACTTGCATTGACAGCATGCCAATAAACAACTGGAGGGGGATTCTGTAATTGCAGAGACATTTGGTATACGAAGCCATCATTTTTTCAGCTTTTTTTAAAGACATGGCTGGATTTTTGATTATTTATAAAATGTGTCACTTATTTTTGTACATTGCAAGATGTTACATGCCATTACAATATAATATTTTCTGTAAAATGTGTATTAAATTGGCAAACATCTTGATTTATTTATTTATTTTATTACATCATGTAATCAAAGTAGTTTATTTAGCTTGTTCTTTGGCAATATTACATTTACTTTGTATTTTTAAAAGCTCTAAATGGTCATTTTCCTAATTCTACAACATTAAATTGTTTAAAAAAATAACTTTTCTAACAAAAATGCGTCCCTAAATCTTCATTTAAAAGCTTAAATTAGAAAGCGTAAAGTATTTTACCTTTACTATATTCAGCTTTTTATTCAACAAATTTGTCAATCATCTGTAAATGAACGAAATTCATTCATTAATTTTTTTTTCATCTTAGTCCCTTTATTAATCTGGGGTCGCCACAGCGGAATGAACCGCCAACTTATCCAGTACATGTTTTACACTGCTGATCCCCTTCCAGCTGCAACCCATCTCTGGGAAACATCCATACACACTCATTCACACACACACACACACACACACACACTACGGACAATTAAGCTTATTCAATTCACCTATAGCGCATGTGTTTGGACTGTGGGGGAAACCACGTGAACACAGGGAGAACATGCAAACTCCACACAGAAATGCCAACTGACCCAGCCGAGGCTCTAACCAGCGACCTTCTTGCTGTGAGGCAACAGTGCTACTCACCCCACCCACACTTGTCAGATTTCCTTTCAGAGGGCAGACGTGAGGTTCAGCTGTGTGCTCTTCATTTTCTCAGGCTAATACACTGAAGAAGTGTTGCATGCAAAACTGTTGCAATTTAACAATGTTCAACTTAATTTGCTTGTTTAAATTCAGCCCAAATAAATTGTTTACAACCGCTTAACGTAAAAAAAAATGAGTAAATCCAAGGAATCATCTTTGAATCATTTTTTTCAGTGTACAGCTACTCTGACTGAAAATATTTAGCAACGGCAAAAGCACGTGCTATTAGAGGCATGACACTTTCCTGGCGACGTGGAGCCAATGTTAGCTGACCAATCAGAGCCTCTTGATGGCTGCCTTTCAGAGGAACTAGAAAACATGACAGCTGTTTTCATGTTAGCTGAGTAGCTGTATATAATCAAAGTAATATATATGAACAAATAACGGGATTTTCTTCAAATGAAGCATGAGCACACATTGCTTTGCATCTTATAAACACAAAAAAGCCTTAAAAATACACTCTGGACCACTCCTTTAAGGTAAGTGGTTGTAAACAATTTATATGGGGGCTGTATTTAAACGAATTAAGTTGAACATTGCTAAACTGAATGTTGAAATCAGCCCATATAAATAGTTTGCGACCACTTATCTTAAAATAATTGAGTAAATCCAACGAATCTCCCAGTGAAATTTTCTACACTGTTCATTTAATGTTGTGGAAACACCTTGGGCTGAGGCGTTTGGGTTCGAGCTGGCGGTTTGCATAAGAAGTGCTGCGCCAGGTGTCTGTGTGGCCCCGCGGTACAGCAGCTGCCCCTCCAACCCTGGATTAATGCGGAGCGAGGAGGGGCCAATACATGCGAGCATTGAGCCTATTCTTCTGCTGATTTCTTTCATTTCTTTCTTTCACTTGGGCTGAATGTAATGGCACAGACTGCCAGGCTGACAGTGCAACGGCCCCCCAAAAAAAGAAACGACCCTACAGGTGGTGGGCACTGCGAGAGTTTAGCATATTGATCCTTTCACGGGGAATAGTGCAGCGAGAGAAAGACCGGACCTCCACCCCGTCCCCCTGCTCTCTATTTACACTGTGCCATGGTGCTATACAAAACAGGCTTTAGGGCAACACATAATGGGCTCCTTTGCCTGAGCCTGAAGGGCCACAAAAGGACAGAGAGAAGAAAAAAGGTTTAATGTGAAATTCTGATGCCTTTTTTCCTCTCTTTCTTTTTCTTCATCACATGATGATGCTGGACTGGATAATTCAAAGGTACAGCTGATTTTTGAAAGATGCACGAAGCTGAAATCGGTGCCAGGGCCTGTTTTTTGTGTTTTCCACACATTTATACAGTAGTCAACCTCATTTGAACTGGATCAAATACATTTATGAAAATATCCTAAAACTATTAAACAACACTCATTCTTGTCTTCAGATAATTTTGAAAAACCCTTTGACCCACTTCAAATGTTGACTACTATATATATATATATATATATATACTCTCACCGGCCACTTTATTAGGTACACCTTACTTGTACTGGGTTGCACCCCCTTTTGCCTTCAGAACTGCCTTTATCCTTCATGGCACAGATTCAACAAGATACTGGAAATATTCCTCAGAGATTTTGCTCCATATTGACATGATAGCATCACACAGTTGCTGCAGATTTGTCGGCTGAACATCCATGATGCCAATCTCCCGTTCCACCACATCCCAAAGGTGCTCTATTGGATTGAGCTCTGGTGACTGTGGAGGCCATTTGAGTACAGTGAACTCATTGTCATGTTCAAGAAACCAGTCTGAGATGATTGGTGCTTTATGACATGGTGCGTTATCCTGCTGGAAGTAGCCATCAGAAGATGGAGACACTGTGCTCATAAAGGGATGGACATGGTCAGCAACAATACTCAGGTAGGCTGTGGTGTTGACACCATGCTCAATTGGTACTAATGGACCCAAAGTGTGCCAAGAAAATCTCCCCCACACCATTACACCACCACCAGCAGCCTGAACTGTTGATACAAGACAGGATGGATCCATGCTTTCATGTTGTTGAGGCCAAATTCTGACCCGACCATCTGAATGTGTCAGCAGAAATGGAGACTCATCAGACCAGGCAACATTTCTCCAATCTTCTATTGTCCAGTTTTGGTGAGCCTGTGTGAATTGTAGCCTCAGTTTCCTGTTCTTAGCTGACAGGAGCGGCACCCGGTGTGGTCTTCTGCTGCTGTAGCCCATCCGCCTCAAGGTTGGACGTGTTGTGTGTTCAGAGATGCTCTTCTGCAGACCTCGGTTGTAACGAGTGCTTATTTGAGTTACTGTTGCCTTTCTATCAGCTGGAACCAGTCTGGCCATTCTCCTCTGACCTCTGGCATCAACAAGGCATTTGCGCCCACAGAACTGCCGCTCACTGGATATTTCCTCTTTGTCGGACCATTCTCTGTAAACCCTAGAGATGGTTGTGCGTGAAAATCCCAGTAGATCAGCAGTTTCTGAAATACTCAGAGCAGCCCGTCTGACACCAACAACCATGCCACGTTCAAAGTCTCTTAAATCCCCTTTCTTCCCCATTCTGATGCTCGGTTTGAACTGCAGCAGATCATCTTGACCATGTCTACATGCCTAAATGCATTGAGTAGAAATTTGCGTTAACGAGCAGTTGGACAGGTGTACCTAATAAAGTGGCTGGTGAGTGTATGTATAAATATTTGTCAGGGGTCGCCACAGCGGAACTTATTTAGCTTTTTTTTTTGCGCAGTAGATGCCCTTCCAGCTGCAACCTGATACTGGGAAACACCCCTGCACACTTTCACACACATTCACACACCTTCTTAATGTGAGGCGACAGTGTTAAGCACTGAGGTACCGTGCTGCCCCTTATATGTTTGTATGTATATTATGGCTGGTCACTGTCAACATTGCTGATGTTCATTTAGCCGGAGATTGTCAAATGAAACTGAAATCAAAAACTTAAATACATTCTGTGAAAAACACAACAGAAGTACAAAAACACATCATGTTCACTAACCCTAAAGTGAAAACACTAAAACTAAAGTGAAAACACTGAATACAAACTTGTATAAAACATTTATCCAGGCGACATTTTAAAAATTCCACAAAACATAAAAAACACACGGCATCACGGTGGCGCAGTGGGTAGCGCTCTTGCCTCACAGCAAGAAGGTTGCTGGTTCGAGCCTAGGCTGGGTCCTCCGTGTGCTCCGGTTTCCCCCACAGTCCAAACACATATGCTATAGGTGAACTGAATAAACTATATAGGTTGTAGTGTATGTGTGTGAATAGGTGTTTCCCAGTGATTGGTTGCAGCTGGAAGGGCATCCGCTGCATAAAACATATGCTGGATAGGTTGGTGGTTCATTCCGCTGTGGTGAACCCTGATTAATAAAGGAACGAAGTCAAAAAGAAAATGAATGAATAAATAAAAAAAACACGAAAAAAATTTTGAAAATACTAAAATTTATAATCAAATTTAAATGCAAACAAAACAAAAAACTAAAAAAAAATTCAAGTCCTCTCCTCCAATCACAAAATTCTATTAGGAAACGCCTACTTTTCACGGACCAATCAAAAGCCTTGAAAACAAACGGCGCAATTCACTTGGAAATGGTCAAGAACCCTGCTCATTCTAACGAGCCATCGCCATTAAAGACGCAAGACATTTCTTCTCATCTCGACAAAATGTGAATATCCAGGTCATGGTGAGTAAAGGTGAGAGCGGAGGGTGGGTGAAGGGCAGCTCATCCCAGTATTACCGTAGTATTATGAGCAGAGCTATTGCAGACCTCATCGTATCCCCTTAAGCATGTAAATGAGTATGATGTTCATCACACACACACACACACACACACGCGCGCTCGCTAAACTAACAGAAGATGACAGTGATGAATGTGCTGCTGCTGATGTCGGACCCTCGCTGAATCTGCATACATATGGCGGGGGTTCTGCCCATGTGACCCATTAATGTTAATCAAATGTGCTTGACAGTTCCTGATTAAAAATGTTGTACCTCGAGGCCAGACTTGAGCGGAGCAGGTACTTTCACTGCATTTTAAACACAGCAAGAGTCTACATAAACATCAGAAATATTCCATAACATGGTCGTGAATAATATAGATATGATTCAGAATCCTTACTGCCACTAGGGTTGGGTTAGTAGACACTGCCATCGCCGATAGACATCACCATGCTGAGCCGGCATCGCGATCCTCTGCCCAGCCGCCGTTGCAGCGGCAACCCAAGGGCGTAGGTTTGCACTTGACACTAGTGGGGACGTGAATCAAACATATATATATATATATACGTGCAGTTATTTATTTAACTGCTATTAAATTATATTAATAATTAATCCTCTCTTTATACAGTTTATTAAGTTTTAGGCCTGTAGCCGAGGGGGGGTCCGGGTGGTTCGAAGACCAAAAGTTGGATTATTATTATTATTTTTCTAATTATTCAAATGGCCAAATTCGGACTGAGGAAAGTTGAATGTTCTGGCCAGTTTGTTATTCGCCTGTAGGCTTCAGTTTTTATTTTAAGACAAGTTTTATCAGATTTCCAAAACAAAAAATGTAATGATAGATGATAATAAATGTGTATTTTAAAAATAAGCATCTTTTCATATTTTTTTATAAAAATAAATCATTATTTCTACAACTGTAATATAAAACGTACAGCTTAAATGCACATTTGTAAATAAACACTTAAAATAGTAATATAAAATATAAAATAGTACGGTAGGCAATTTGACACATGGGTTGAAAATATTATGGTATATCAAAAAGTGTGGTTATGATCAGCATCCGACAAGATAATCCAGCAAAAAATAGTTCTTAAAATGTCAGTAAAATGCAATATTTATACCTCATAATTAAATAGAAAATGAGGGGAATAACTACAAAAAGGTTTGGTTTTCCAGAAAAAAACACCCCTATTAATAAGCTGACTACAGGCCTGAAAGTGTAATGTTATATTAATGTTTATTAACTGATAATGAGACTTTAATACTTTATTTTAGCCGTGGTGTAAATGAAACATGTCTCACATATCAGTATTATGCCTATACACAGGCTGTATTTTTCTGACAAATTGTCTGAACTGAAATTGGACATGCTACTCTGAGAGATCAGGAGAACTGACGGGGATCATATACTGTATTTAGCTGTTTATTCTGCAGTTTGTTTTCAGGGTATATTATTCAGCCTATTTCAGTCTGCTCTAACGATAGACTGTGAGTAAAGCCGAGGAAAACACCAGCATTACCGCCATTATCATGATGGACTCATTCCGTAGCAAACTCTTACACTTATGTTGAAAAAAGCACCTTATGTCCACCTTTTTCTGCTGCCGCAATCCTCGCTTGTGTGTCACCCAAAACACTTTATTCCTACACAGGTAAAAAAACAATCGACCGCTTTTTGCTTGCATCCGAAGGCAGCCACAGCCTCTCACATGATAGCAGGGAAAGGCACAGCCAATCAAAATGGCCATATGCGTTTTGGGGGCGGGAGGACTCGAGGAGAGAACGCCATTTAACCTGTGTCTGGGTTAATGCTGACAGCGCGGTTTTTATTTCTGTTTTTAAAGTGGATTAAATTATTGGTGCGGACATTTCTATGGTCGGTGGATATTGGTGGGGATCTACGCCCCTGCAACAACCCGTTGGCGAAAAATACACACTTAGGCCCCGTTTACATGAACACGTCTTAGTTTTAAAATGGCATTTTAGAATGAAAACAATCCATGTCCACACTGGCGGTTCACCTAGCATTTCTGAAAAGCCCTCCTTCCACACTATAGCGCTGAAAACGCACATCATGTGACCACACACACTCGCTGCCATGCGCTGCAGTGTAGGCTATGCGCGCGTCTGACTCTGAGCTCCAGTGGTCACCCCAGAGAGCAGTGTACGTCTGGCAGTTTATCAAGGATGTAGCGCTGGATGGCGTCTCACTATAGTTGTTAAACATGATATTTAATTAATCTCGTCTCCATCTAATGACTCTTTGGTCTTTTAAATCTATCAGGTAACGTGTCACAGCGCCAGTACACTGCTTGTTTGTGGACGTCATTATAAGGACACAGATCACTCTGCCTGTTCATGCCAGAGTTCTGCGGAGATAGTGATTGACAGACGGTAATTTGTGAGTAGCTTATCTTTATTTATTTATGATTTGGTTATGGGTAAAACAAAGACCAAGCAGGTCAGGTAGTTGAAACAGTAAGCTACAAATAATTCATTATTCATAAATAATTAATTCACCACCGCCTACGACGACAATGCCATCGTCCATCGCAGTGTTTGAGATTAGAATCGTAGGATGCCAAATTGGTTGACATCGCGGAACCCTGATCGCCACAGCCATATCACCCCTGCCTGATTTACCAATATCTCTATAACTTTTCCTGGCCTTCGAGTTTTAGAAGTGGCTGATGTTTCCATGCTTTTGGTTAAAGCTCCATCCATGTGCTTGGCACTTCAGGGTGGATGTGTAAGTGTAAAGTATTCCTGGCACGTTGTCATGACGACCAGCTACACATTAAAGCCCATAATCTCTAAGCTCATTAAAAATTAGAGTAGCAGTTCTGCGGCCGCTCGGAGAATCCTCAAGGCATGATCTGCACTCCCCGTTCTCACTCCACACACACTGTCTTTATTTATTCTGCTTGATCACCTGTGGAGGTGAACACACTCAAAAAAACTCTTGTTCAAAGTACTTATTTAAAATGAGCTGAATCTAGAGCACAATTCTAGAGCTTTAACTTAATAGTTTTATGTTAAGTTCACAAAATTAATGGGTTTACTTAATTTCTGTATGTTGTTTCAACACATCGATTATGTGGAACCCAGAAATTTGACAGCGTATTCTGCCCAGAAATTCTCGCAGGAGAAAGTTAGCTTGTTGCTAATGCTAAATACAAAAGCATACAGGAAATAAAACCTATAGGAAAAGAGGAAAGTCGTGACATTATACTGAGAGCGCTGGTTATTCATTATGGGCGGCACGGTGGCTCAGTGGTTAGCACTGTCGCCTCACAGCAAGAAGGTCGCTGGTTCGAGTCCCGGCAGGGTGAGTTGGCATTTCTATGTGGAGTTTGCATGTTCTCCCATGTGTTGGCATGGGTTTAAAACATAAACTGAAATAGCTGGTGGTTCCTTCCGCTGTGACAACCCCTGATAAATAAGGGACTAAGCTGAAGGAAAATTCCTTTAAATTGTTAGAGAATGGTTTGAGTCCCTGCCAGTGCCAGGACTCGAACCTGCAATCTTCAAAACACAAGTTTAACTCTTTAACCATTACTACAGCTACCTAATGTTGTTGTTCCTACTACACTGTAAAAAGCAATTAGTTGACCTTGAAAAAACAGAGTAAACGCTGCCTTAAAATGGCAAAACTATGCATAATTCTAAAGATGAAGACAACTTAATAGTGCTGTTGCAACAGAAATACTTGACATTGGCTTTACTCACTTTAAGTGAGTGCTTTTTACAGCGTATAAGCTTATTAAGTAACAACAACTAAGAAAAACACTGCAGTAAGCGAAATGGAGTACTGCATATCAGGGGTGTCAATCTCAGTTCCTGGAGGGCCGCAGCCCTGCACAGTTTAGTTCCAGCCCCTGCTTCAACACACTTAAGCTACGGTCACACCGGGCTTTGTGTGTGCAAAATCCTGTCGTACGGCGCTGCAAAAAGGGGCGGGATTAAACAAGATAATTAGACATTTAATAAAGCGAGCGATTGCTCCATGCTTTAAATTTATGTCCAGAGAGGTCCTGTTTTGATCCTCGATTGGTCTCACACAGTCAAGTGATGTGATTTCGCAGGTCAGAGTTCACCAAGCTTGAACTTTGCACCGCAGCGACATGCGAAACTTGACGCATGACCTTGTGTTTCCTGTCTGACGCATTCGCGTGCGTATGAATGGAAGTCTATGGGAGGAAAAGCTCAGTGTGAGCGCAGCTTTACCTGTAGGTTTGAAACAAGTCTTATTAGTCTGATCAGGTGTGTTTAATTAGGGTTAGAACTAAACTGTGCAGAGCTGCGGCCCTTCAGGAACTGAGTTTCACACCTGGGCTGTATACGATTGTTTTTTTTTTTTTTAAACACACACACACACACACACACACACATACACACACACACACACACACACACACACACACACACACACACACACACTTATATACCCTATATTTTTGTTTGTATCTTAATTGACAAAATCAAACCATTGGAGAGCTGCTATAAAGTTGTTTGGGCTTAATTTGTAACGTGCACACACTGTAAAACCTAACAATGAAAATCACTATATGAAATGAGTTAGTTAAACTTAAAGTTACTTTGACTTAATGAAGAAGTGTTATGGTAACTCATCAACTGATTCTATAAAGCAGAAAACAAATCAAATGATTCATGAACTAATTCATTCTGTTTTTTTTTTTTTTGTTCACTTAACTAGAAGCAATATCAAACCATTTAAATAGCTGTATAGTTGTTTGGACTTAATTCATTCTAATAACAACTTAAAATGTTTAAGTTACAAATACTTGAAATGTTTGACGATACCTACACAAATAATATATATATATATAATTGAATCATTTATTCCAGTGATTTTAATGGTGAACTTTCAGCTTCATTACTCCGTATTACTTAATTTTAATTAATTACTTAAACTTAATTATAATTTAATACTTTTATGTTATTAAAATTCATATATTTATTTCAATTATAGTCAATTACATATAATTAAATGTATTTTAAAATGTTTAAACGTGTATAATTATAATAGATTTGAATTAGAATTAAAATGTAACAATAATTCAGACTTGAATATTAAACCATTACTCTGAAAACTTTTCAAAAATGCTTAAATAATAGGAGTAAACACTCAGATGAGTCCTGCAGTGTTCAGGTAATGCGGTGTTCATGAATCCTCTGCGCCAAAGCTGCAATGAAACACATGCAGTGGAATACTCTTTATGCAACAGAGCCTGCAGGCGGATCACGGGCAGGAGGGAGGGAGGGAGGGGCTCAATTGCGCTTTCTGAAAATTGCCCTGTCGAGAATAAATGGGCATGTTTGAGGAGACGGGAGAAATCAGTGGCAACACCTTTTATTGCAGGCCAGTCCTCCTCCTTCTCTTCTTTTTCCTCCTCCCCCACCCAGCGCTGAGGGAACCGTTGCCATGGAGATCCAGTATTCCGACTAATGTATGGATGTGGAAGTGGAATTCCAGGAGACAGTGAGGATCCTTCAGCCCTCAGATCTCTCTCTCTGTGTGAACTTAGAGAAACTAGTATGAATGGTCGGAGATACTAGTATTCAGCTTAAAGTCTGATTCAAAGGCTTGATTAGGTAAATTAGGGCAAGTCATTGTATAACGATGGTTTATTCTGTAGACAATCGAAAACAATTATGAAGAGGGCTAATAATATTGACCTGAAATGTTTTGTTTTTTATAAAAGGGTTCCTGCATGTTTCATCAAGTCAAATTTAAGACCAAAACCAAACAAAAAGTGCTCAGGGGTCTCTTAAATAATGTCTTGGTGCTCTTTGGGCAAGGGATTCATCAGAAGAAACTGCAAAAATCAGTCTAAGGCGCTGGAAAGATGTGGGAAAATTATTAAAAACCTTTCTTGACATGGCATTAACACAGCAAGAAAGGCGCTGGTTCGAGCCTCGGCTGAGCCAGTTGGGGTTTCTGTGTGAAGTTTGCATGTTCTGCCCGTGTTGGCGTGGGTTTCCTCTGGGTGCTCCGGTTTCCCCCACAGTCCAAACACATGCGCTATAGGTGAATTGGGTAAGTTAAATCAGTCGTAGTGTATGTGTTTGAATGAGAGTGTGTGGGTGTTTCCCATTGATGGGTTGCAGCTGAAAGGGCATGCGCTGCAGAGAACATATGCTGGATAAGTTGGCGGTTCATTCTGCTGTGGCCTGATTAATAACAGCATTAAGCTGAAAAGAAAATGAATGGATGTCAAAGAAAACAGCCATGATGTAATATCACATCATGTAATATCAACTCTGCAGATGACAATCAATAGTGTATTTCCTTCACTCCAGAACATTTAAGCTGATCGATACGACACAATTCAGCTGCCTACATGTGTTTGCTGAAACATACTAAACTTCACAATCAACACAAAAAATCGACAAAAGATACAATTAAGCTTACCTTCTGCCTCTTCGGGGTTGAGTTGAATCAATGTATAATCCGTATATCCAGCATTTTGCATCCTGAAGCAAGTTTAACTGGTTTGAACAGATGTTTGCATCTAGTTTATATACACTATGAACAGCAGCTATGCTAATTATTCTCTATTTCTACTTGGGGATAGTCATCCCGAGGTCCCCAGAGACTATGCAGTACCATTGAGGAGACCATTTGCAGACTCGTGAGGAGATGATCCCATGGTTCCCATAATCCTGGACCAGGCCGTATCCTGAGCAGCTGCTGTGGTGGTCATGGAGGAGTGGAGAGCATGAGACTGATTCCTGTGATGCTCCAGCTTCTCCAGCGCCTAGACTGCAGCTCTGCACAAAAAGTTTGGCCAGAGGAGAAATGGTCGTGCCCAACTGAGCCTGGTTTCTTCACTTTCACCAATTAGTGAAGTTTTTCCCTCGCCGCTGTCATCACTGGCTTGCATGGTTCGGGAAATGATAATGGTTGTCTCATTAGGAAAGATTGTGACTTATTAAACACCGCCTGAGGCATGCATATTCAAATATCCCAGCAGTCAGAAATGATTAGGACAAGTAGAAGGCTTTACTTTGATTGAACGCTCATCACAGAATGTACTCTGTAAAAAAATGCTGTTTCATACAACCAATATAAGTTGGGACAACATGAAGTTCACTTATTAGTTTTTAAAAATATAAGTAGATTGAACTTAGCAGTTGGCCCCCTTCCCCCAAAAAAACTCTAGAATTGTGTTGTTTCAGCTCAATTTAAATAAGTAGCTTAAACAAATATAGCAAATGAAAATTTCTGAGTGCAGTTTCTTAGCCAGAGCTTTGACGCCAAGGGTTTTTCAGTGATGTTTTGATCACATTACTGTCTAATAATCCAGCATCACCGCGAGCGGGAAACTGTGACAACTGCCAGAAGAGGTGCATTAAAGCAGTAAGCCTTAGGAGCCATTGATTTTACCCTGGTAAATGGATGCTGATGAGTGTTTGAGCAATAAGGACCGGCAAACAACTGCAATAGAAACAAACAGCAGCTTATCTGCTGCTGTCAAGCACATTATAATGGTTCCAACACATTCAATTATTAATATAAAAAACAAATATTATTAACGGAAAGAGCAGAGGTGCATCAGCAGAATTAAAACTTGTGGTTTTGACACTTAAAGGAATAGTTCACCCAAATATAAAAAAATCTGTCATCATTTACCCTCCCTTTGCTTGTTACAAACATTTATGAGTTTCTTTTTTATAGTAAACACAAAAGAAGGTATTTTGAAGAATGCTGGAAACCGGTAACCATTGACATCTATAGTATTTGTTTTTCCAGGTTTCCAGCATTCCTCAAAATATCTTCTTTTGTGTTCAACAGAAAAAAGATGCTCATTAAGGTTTGGAACCTTGTGAAGGACAGTAATTAGCGAGTCAATTTTCATTTTTGGGGAAACTAATCTTTAATTCGAAACTGAAATAATTTGGCCGTATTGAGAGTAAGAATTAATGGTGCCTAATACTGCATCAGTTCAATAATTTAAGGCTTTTATTTAAAATTTATTTATGGCTTTGGTAAGTAAAATACCATGTTTGCCTGTACCTGTGTGTCACGCAACAGTCTGCTTTGTGTTCTGATTTCCTTATTTTTGTCCATGGAGGTTTTATACTCGTGTAATTTACACAAGATTACTCATGATATGGCCCTTTCCATATACTGATCTCTTATTAGTCGACTATGCCAAGGTATTTCTTCAGCTTTAAACAACATTTGCATCTTTCATCATACTGCTAATCTGCTCTACACACATTATTTGTAAAACTGTAACACAGACTGGTAACACATTGCTCATTTTAGTGTGTTCATCCCATTGGATTATAGACGAGTTTTCCTAGGGAGTTTGTGTTCATTGTGGATCCTCCATAAATGTGACGCCCACCCTTAAGGAGTAGATCAGCAGTTCTGCGACTGCTACATCAAGCCATTAAATATTAATAACGTCAGGAGTCACAGCAGCTAAACCATCCTCTAGGTAACACACACACACACACACACACACACACACACACACACACACACACACACACACACACACACACACACACACACACACACACACACACACACACACACACACACAGACCAGGTTTAAAATGTTGGCTTCCACACAAACACATCGATTTGTGTTGGGACAACATGAAGGAATTGAGTTCACTTTACCCAGAATTTTTTTAAACAAATAAAATCAAATAAATATGTTTTTAAAATGATTGAAAGATTTTAAATGATTGATTTTAAGAGTGTCCCTTTGTTAAAACTTTCTGGTCTGATGTGAATACTCTAAATGTCCAACAGATTTGCGGTGACATCTCTTTAAGCTACAGCTGTTTTGGGGTTTTACACTAAAGAAAACTAAATCTGTATAAACCTCATATTATTTATTAGAACGTTTCTTATTAAGCGAAAGCAAAAATATACTAAATGCAAACCAAATTAGTTTTTTTATGTACTTAAATGCAATTTAAGATAACAAGAAAGCAGTTCAAATGTCTAAACGTGTGCTTTATTTATTTATCTTGCAGCTAGCTGTCCACAACTCTCACATGGTCACCCACTGAAGCTAAGCAGGGCTGCGCCCGGTCACTACCTAGATTACATGGGAAAGCTAGGTTGCTGCTGGAAGTGGTGTTAGTGATGCCAGCAGGGGGCGCTGCGCTGTGTGGGTCATAACACCCAGTATATTGATGGGGACTCTATACTGCTCAGCGAACGCCGTTTTCCGAATGAGACGTTAAACCCGACCGAACGTTAGTCCCGACTCTATGTGGCCGTTAAAAATCCCAGGATGTCCTTTGGAAAAGAGTAGGGTTTAACCCTGGCATGGTGGCCAAATTTGCCTACTGGCTTCCTAACCATCCCCATGTCATAATTGGCCTCATCACTCAGTCTCCTCTCCACAAATCAGCTGGTGTGCGGTCTGGCGCAATTTGGCTACCGTCGTGCCATCCAGGTGGATGCTGCACACTGGTGGTGGATGAGGAGACCCCCCTTCCCTTCTCCAAAAAAAAAAAACAATGTGTAAAGCGCTTAGATTATCCAGAAAAGTGCTATATAAATGTAGGGAATTATTATTATTTAATATTTTGCATAAATGTTTATGATTTTTTCAGATTTTTATTTTAGATTATTTTTTCTCCCTCTCTATTTGCGATACAACTTCTGTAATTTAAAATCGTTAAATCTCCCTTGTTGCAAAAAGTAATCTCAGTATTGTATTTGTCTGTTGTATTTACATGGGAATTGCCTGTTGTCATTGCAATAAAAATACTACAGTAAGTCTCGAGGAAAAGATAATTAAGTTAGCTTATTCGTTTTTACAAATTTAAGTGGATTGAACATAAAACAATTAAGTTGTCCACGAAAAAACTCACAAATTTGTTTCAGCTTATTTTGAATAAGTGGTTTGAACAAACAGCAAACGTTCTTTTTTGAGTGTGCCTATACGAGAAATAATATAATGTGAGTTTAGTAAATCACCAAACACAACTGCAGAGTTTACATTTTAATAGATCATTTCAGGTCCATTTCTGTTCACAGACACGTTTGATTGTTACACTGACAGCGATGACATTTTAAAAGTGCAATTGCGGACAAACGGCATACAAGTTCGACTTTATTTTAATATAATGAGGTTACGAAACGTTCCCAGATTTCGATTTTTCACAGACAACCGTGAACAGACTTCATGAATGGATTCACACAGAACACAATTCAACACGCGACTTGATTGTCAATGATGCTAACGGCGACGCAAACACCAATGAAATGAATGAAACGTCAACATACGCAGAAATAAAGTGTTTTCTGACATTTTTCTTAATATCACAAATATCAGACGCACATATACACACACAGATGAGTATAGAGTCTATATAGTCTATTGGTATACAGCTAAAATAATCTCTTCGAGTAAATGAAAGTGATTCATAAGACTAAAGCTTTTGTCTCTAATATATATTTGAAATCTGTTCACCGAGTAAAAAATAAAATCAGCTAGGGCAGCATATGAGGAATAGCAACTATACAGCAAATCTCTCGTCGTAAAACCCACCGACGACATGAAAGCAATGTGATAAACGTAATACTCGCAGTTCCCTATTTCCACCACTATGAAATTACATCTTCAGTATTGTTTTTATAATAAAAATACGTGCAAAACATCCACCAGATATTCTGTTAATTATTCAGTAAACTACATTTTCTTATAGAGTTGAAGATCCCTGTTTAGGAGTAAAGACACACACACAACATACGAGTAAATCTCACGAAAACACAGCTAGGTCACATTTCACCCTGCTGATGTCAAAATAATATTCCATTTTTATATTATATTAAATTCAACTCCATAGTTTAATTCTATCTGACATGGAGAAAATAAAGCATGAGATGATTCTGAAAGCAGCCTTCATTTTGTATTATTTGAGTTTTACACCCCTGAACCAACATAATTTACCCTTAAAAATATAAATCTTATTTCCATGACCAATACGATCATTTGGATTACTTTTGTATTATTTGAGCTGAAATATTATAGCTATAATTTAGTATAAGAAAATGAAGCCAGGTTGTAGGAGAGTCTTTACCTCAGGTGAGGAGTTCAAGTATCTTGGGGTTTTGTTTACGAGTGAGGGAAGGATGGATCGTGAGATTGACAGGTGGATCGGTGCAGCGGCAGTAGTAATGCCGTCGATGTACCGGTCTGTAGTGATAAAGGAGCTGAGCTGAAAGGTAAAGATCTCGATTTACCGGTCAATCTACATTCCTACTCTGACCTAAGGTCATGAACTTTAGGTCATGACCAAAAGGATAAGATCTTGGATACAAGCGGCCAAAATGAGTGTCCTTCGCAGGGTAGCAGGGCGCACCCTTATAGATAAGGAGCTCTGTCACCTGACAGTTTGCATATGTGCCTCCCACTTGTTAAGGGTCCAAAAGTAACTGGACAATTGGCTTCTCAGCTGTTCCATGGCCAGATGTGTGTTATTCCCTCATTATCCCAATTACAATGGGCATATAAAAGGTCCAGAGTTCATTTCAAGTGTGCTATTTGCATTTGGAATCAGTTACTGTCAACTCAAGATGAGCTCCAAAGAGCTGTCACTATCAGTGAAGCAAGCCATCATTAGGATGAAAAACAAAACAGTCAACAATCAAGAGAAGACTACACATGAGTGAATACAGAGGGTTCGCCACAAGATGTAAACCATGGTGAGCCTCAAAAACAGGAACCTCTAAAAAAAAAAAAGCCTTCACAGTGCTGAAACAACCTCATATGGACAAATGAGATCAAGATCAACTTGTACCAGAGTATCTGGAAGAGAAGAGTATGGAGAAGGAAAGGAACTGCTCGTGATCCTAAGCAGTGAAGCATGGTGGTAGTAGTGTCATGGTTGTCAATGGAACTGGTTCTCTTGTATTTATTGATGATGTGACTGCGGACAAAAGCAGCAGGATGAATTCTGAGGTGTTTCAGGCAAGATTTTCTGCTCATATTAAGCCAAATGCTTCAGTAGTAATTGGACGGTGCTTCACAGTGCAGATTGAGAATGACCCAAAGCATACTGCAAAAGCAACCAAAAAGCTTTTGAAGGGAAAGAAGAGGATTGTTATGTAATGGCCAAGTCAATCACCTGACCTGAATCCGATTGAGCATACATTTCACTTGCTGAAGACAAAACTGAAGGGAAAATGCCCCAAGAACAAGCAGGAACTGAAGACAGTTGCTGTAGAGGCCTGGTAGAGCACCACCAGGGATGAAACCCAGTGTTTGGTGATGTCTTTGCGTTCCAGACTTCAGGCTGTAATTGACTGCAAATAATTTGCAACCAAGTATTAAAAAGTGAAAGTTTGATTATTATTCTCTCCAATTACATTTGGACTCTTAACAAGTGGGAGGCACACATGCACACTGATGTAATTCCTACAGCGTTCACCTGATTTGGATGTAAACAGCCTCAAATTAAAGCTGACAGTCTTTTTTCTAGTTTCATTTCAAATCGATTGTGTTGGTGTATTCAGCCAGAACTGTTAGAATTGTGTCTATGTCTAAATATTTATGGACCTAACTGTGTGTGTGTGTGTGTGTATATATATATATATATATATATATATATATATATATATATATATATATATATATATATATATATATATATATATATATATATATATATATATATATATATATATATATAATTTTTGTTTAAGGTAAAATGCAGACACCAAAGATTATTCAATTTTTTTACAATAAATATAGTGTAACTATAATATATTTTACATATACATATATAAATCCTTCTATTTTTATTTTCTTCTATTTTTAATCTATTTAATCTAATAAAATAATAACAAATCTTTTTTTAATATTTATTTCTCTTTTATTTTTATTACCTGCATTTTACTTGAAAGAAAAATGATATGGTTGTATATTTTAGCAAATAAAACCTGTTTTAAATCATTCATTCATTGTCCTTCGTCTTATTCTCTATGAGCATTAATAATCATTGTTATTTACAGGATTTTCATTACTCTTCCTACGCTAACTCTCTCCCCACAATTTTCATTAGTGCAATGCATTCAAATGGAGGTCTGTTTTTTCTATTTATTTTTTCCAAATCTCATCAATCTCAATCAGCATTCTGGATGCGAATGTTTCGTTATGTTGTAGTAATAAATGCTGTAGCAGTACAGCAAACACCACCATGTGATTTTGCTTTATTTTATTGAGAAATTGCATTTAAAAACGTGCTTTGCATAACGCTAAAGAAGTATTGCTATAAAACAAAACTAAAATCTCAGTGGTTTTCTTGACAGCTTTCGTGAGATTCACCCGTTGAGTGAACAGTGAACACAGACACAATAATATCTACAAACACTGATGTATTGCATAACACAGAGGTCATTTACTGACAGCACTCAATCTACAGTGCAATCTGTGCCATAGTCTGAGAAATGGCTTCCTGGGTGACGCAACTAACCCCAGTCAAGATTCAAGTAGAGGTAAAGGATGTTTTTATACGCAGGGAATGTCAAAACTCACGCAGAAACCGTGACGGCAGACGCCTTAAAGGGAGAGAAGAGGACAAACATGCAGCCGGTCACTACAGATGCCCTCGCTGACAGGAAGTGACACGCCTGGACGCTGCCATCAGGGCCAATCAGAGCAGGGGAAATATTCAGATCTATAAAGTGCTCATCGTAAAGGATTGAAGAGATGGTTTGAGTCTCAGTATGGGATTTGGTTCTGGTAATATTGCAGCATGTCGTAGGTTTTGCTCCTGTAAAAGAGAAACACAAAAGGCTCATGGTTACACGTTATAATAAGAATCAGACTGTTATGCATAAAAGAAAAAATTCAATACAAATTAAAGAAAGTACAGCTAATAGAGTAATCAACAATGATCAATAAATAAATAATTACATTAAATAACTTTTATACGTTATTTACAATTGGCTGCTTATAAACATTGTAATATAAATATTTGTAATATTCCCTGATAAATAAGGGACTAAGCTGAAGGAAAATTGTATGACATGTAGACATGGTCAAGACGATCTGCTGCAGTTCAAAGCGAGCATCAGAATGGGGAAGAAAGGGGATTTAAGTGACTTTGAACGTGGCATGGTTGTTGGTGCCAGACAGGCTGCTCTGAGTATTTCAGAAACTGCTGATCTACTGGGATTTTCACGCACAACCATCTCTAGGGTTTACAGAGAATGGTCCGACAAAGAGGAAATATCCAGTGAGCGGCAGTTCTGTGGGTGCAAATGCCTTGTTGATGCCAGAGGTCAGAGGAGAATGGCCAGACTGGTTCCAGTTGATAGAAAGGCAACAGTAACTCAAATAAGCACTCGTTACAACCGAGGTCTGCAGAAGAGCATCTCTGAACACACAACACGTCCAACCTTGAGGCGGATGGGCTACAGCAGCAGAAGACCACACCGGGTGCCGCTCCTGTCAGCTAAGAACAGGAAACTGAGGCTACAATTCACACAGGCTCACCAAAACTGGACAATAGAAGATTGGAGAAACGTTGCCTGGTCTGATGAGTCTCCATTTCTGGTGCCAAATTCAGATGGTCGGGTCAGAATTTGGCGTCGACAACATGAAAGCATGGATCCATCCTGCCTTGTATCAGCGGTTCAGGCTGGTGGTGGTGGTGTAATGATGTGGGGGAGATTTTCTTGGCACACTTTGGGCCCATTAGTACCAATTGAGCATCGTGTCAACGCCACAGCCTACCTGAGTATTGTTGCTGACCATGTCCATCCCTTTATGAGCACAGTGTCTCCATCTTCTGATGGCTACTTCCAGCAGGATAACGCACCATGTCATAAAGCGAGAATCATCTCAGACTGGTTTCTTGAACATGACAATGAGTTCACTGTACTCAAATGGCCTCCACAGTCACCAGAGCTCAATCCAATAGAGCACCTTTAGGATGTGTTGGAACAGGGGGATTCGCATCATGGATGTGCAGCCGACAAATCTGCAGCAACTGTGTGATGCTATCATGTCAATATGGAGCAAAATCTCTGAGGAATATTTCCAGTAGCTTGTTGAATCTGTGCCATGAAGGATAAAGGCAGTTCTGAAGGCAAAAGGGGGTGCAACCCAGTACTAGTAAAGTGTACCTAATAGAGTGGCGGTGAGTGTGTATATATGTATATGGAATACATATACATATATACATATGTATATATATGTATATGGAGTTATGTGTTTTTTAGTACCAAAAACAAAGTTGTGTAAACAAACACGCAACACTTTCATGTATATTTATTCTTGGAGCATCACGTGAGAGAATTGTTGTTTGTTACCTGCTACTAAGGAAGCAGCGCTCGATGACTTTAATCATGAAGGCTGCAGCTTCCTTCTCGCTCATGTTTGGGTTGAACCGTTGCCTGCCGAACACAATGAACAACATACAGAAATCAGCAATGGGCACGACCCGTCAGAAACCATCATATTAGCCCCTTTCACACAAACATCAAGAAAAGGTCAACCCCTTCTATGTTTACAAATGCAAGCGCAGCCGTTTAGAGCTCATTTCTGGTTGATGATGTCAGAATTTACCGGTATTTTGGAATGGATGTGTGAATGGTCTATTCCGGAAAAATTACAAAACGTCCGTGCCTGTGTGAACACTTGTTTATGAATTTACCGGTAAAGTCCTTCTGGAAATGTTCAGCATATTAACCAGTATCACTGTGTGAAAGTGTCTATTTACCGATAGAATATTAAAACTCATTTAATGCTAATTTTTGGGACGCTGATTCCAGACACTGACTGTTTTTGTGCTTGAAAATGTAAGATAAAGACGTCTTGTATTATTATTTCACAGCAGCAAAATAACAACACCATTGAGATGTTTTTCAGTGATATTTAAATACAGCTGAAATCACAATTATTAGCCCTTTTTTCTCCAAATATTTCCCAGGAGAAAGTCTGATTTGTTTTATTTCAGCTAGAATAAAAGCAGTTTTTAATTGTTTTAAAATAATTTTAACAATATTAATAGCCATCTTAAGCTGTTTTTTTTGATAGTCTACAGAACAAACCACTGTTATACAATGACTTGCCTAATTACCCTAACTTGACTAAATTAACCTAATTAAGTCTTTAATTAAGCCTTTAAATGTCACTTTAAGGTCAGAAAATGCAAAAAATATGTACATTTGAATACTGGCTGTGTGCTTTTTCTCTTGTTGATGTTGCTGATGTTTTGTGTGAACACACAGTCGCTGATGGCTTTTATTGGTTGCCTGTCCTTGTGTAATATTTTGTATAAACTCTTTTTGTTTACTTTTTTGTTATGATTGGGCCGTGCTTGTCTGTGTTATGATATTATTTCCAGTAACGTACTTGAGGAGTTTGATAGTCTGTCCTCTGAAGCAAGGCAACCCCGTGTCCAGCATCAACGTCACCAATGACACGACAGCATCCATGTACGGCCTGAGAATCATAACATGCATATAAAAACTATTAAAAACCTCTCACAAACCAGCTAATTGCAAAAAAAAGCAACCCTATATCATCTTAAAGGGGACCTATTATGCAAATTTCACCTTTATAAAGGGTTTAAACACAGTTGTGTGGCAGCAGCCTGTGAATATAACCCATATAACCATAAAAATATATTGATTTTATTTTTCATAATCACACTTTGATTGACATTCTTCCTTTATACGTGTCATCAGAGGGGAAAAGCTCCGCCCATTAGTGATGATCTCTCCCTCATTAGCATATGATGTTAGTCTTGTTTTTGTATCTGCCACAATGCTGACACACAGGCATTTGTAGCCCCTCCCTCTTTTGAAAAGAGCACAATCTCATTTGAATTTAAAGCGACAGTCATCAAAACGGTACATTTTGGATCAAAGCCTAAGAGGGTCAATTTCAAAGAGTTATAAAACATTACTAGTGTACTATTCTGAGCTGAAACTTACACATACACACTCTAGGACATCAGAGACTTGTTTTAAATCTTGTTAAAAAAGGCATGATAGGCCCCCTTTAAAACATTCGGGTGGTTTGTAGGGGACAAAGAAAAGTCAAAATCCTTCTGAAACCCTTGTGAAATATTGAAGAGCGACGCATCTCACCTTACAGCCAGGTATCCGCGCACACACATCTCCATGAACCACTTAAAGGGTGTAGCCTCCATCTTGCCCCCCATGATCATCACCATCTCATCGGTCAGCTTAATGTCGGGCTCCCAGCCCAGATTCCCACCCGGAGAACTCTCAAACATGAAGCCGAAGTCTAAGAAAAAAACGCAAGCCCAGAGTCATTTCAACTTCACATAATACATTAATTAAATACAGTTTTAATATAATTTAGAGTTAATTAATTGGAGGAACTGAATAATTAAGAGGGTTATATGATGAAAATGTTCCTTGGTTGATGGACTATAGGATATAGAAATTGAGTAGTTTTCAGTAATTATTATTAGAACTAATAAAATAATAATAGTAATAAAAAAAATTTATAATTAAAAAATAATAATAATAGTAATAATAATAATAATAAAATAAAATAATAAAAACATAAATGTTGCATTAATTTAATAGGTTGATTTAAAACTAAAACTACAAAATAGTAATATATAAAATCCAAAACAGAATTAAACTATACAAAAAAAATAGTAATAATAAAAAAAAATTTTTTTAACTAAATTTAAAATGAAAAGGTTAATAAAACAAAATAATAATAAAACAAAGGATAAATAAATACTAAAATAACTCAAATAAACTAAACTAAATATAAACTATAAACTAAAATAGCACTGATGTTTAGGCAACCATGGGTCATTCAAAATAAAATAAAATAAAATAAAGAAGAATAAAAAAAAACAAGAACAATAAAACAAAATAAAGAAAAAGTAAAAAAAATAAATTTAATTACAAAATATAAATAATTGAAATCTAAAACTCAATTAAAACTATACAAACAAATAAAAAATACACATTTTTAAACTAAATTTAATATGAAAAACAATAATGTAAAAAATGGTTAGCCGACCATGGGTTGTTCGAAATAAAATAAAATATACAATAAAACAAAGCAAAGTTAAATCAAACAAAACAAAACACAATTAAACAAAACAAAATAAATAAATAAAATGTTGCATTAGAAAATGAAATAGGTTTAAGTTTAAAAAAATTACAAAATAGAAATAAATAAAATCCAAAACTTATTACAAATATAATTACAAAATTTATAATAATAAAAAATACACATTTTTAAACTAAATTCATAATGAAAATCAATAAAGTAAAAATTAAAGCCATTTCCAAACATTAAGAAAACAAAACAACATTAAAACAACAACAAACTAAATAAAAAAATTTTAAAAATGCAATTAAAAAATTTAAATAAAACTGAATAAAATGCAACAAAACAAATAAAATAAAAAATAGATAAAACTAAATACAACAAAACAAATAAAATAAAATACAACAAAATAAAATACAACAAAACACATTACAAAAAAATAACAAAAAAATAAAATGAAAAAACACAACAAATTACATTAGAAAAAGATCAAATAAAATAAAAGCACTTACAATAAAATAAAATGAAATAAAATTAGAAAAACAAAACAAAACCATGACTAGCATTTTATTAGGTGGACCACATAAAAGTGCTACATAATAATAAATCTTTTTAAACTCAAAGTTGTCTGCTTTGATCAGACTGACCAATGTGAATGAGATGGCCTTTGCTGTCCAGCATGATGTTGCCGTTGTGTCGGTCTTTGATTTGTAACAGGAAGAGCAGCAGACTGTAAGCGGCCATACTGCGAATGAAGTTATACCGAGCCTAGAAAAGAGCAAAAAAAGATAAATGTTGAGATAAGACCCGCATAAACAATTCAGTCCATAAACACCAAAACAGGAATACATCAATATATGAATCTGTTCAATTAGTAATGTCATGCTGCAGTCCAAGACGGGTTCCTCACTGAAGCTGTGCAGGGCTGAGTCTGGTCAGTGTCTGGATGGGAGACCACATGGGAAAACTCGATTGCTATTGGCAGTGGTGTTAGTGAGGCCAGCAGGGGGCGCTCACACAGTCTGTCTGAGTCCTAATGCCCCAGAATAGTGAAGGGGACACTATACTGTCAGTGAGCACCATCTTGGATGAGACCGAGGTCCTGACTCTGTAGTCATTAAAAATCTCATGACACTTCTTGTAAAGAGTAGGGGTGTAACCCCGGTGTCCTGGCCAAATTTCCTTCATCGGCCCTTACCCATTATGGCCTCCCAATCATCCCCATCCACACCCATTATAGCCTCCCAATCATCCCCATCAACAAATTTCTAAACTTATTCTAGCCAAAATTAAACAAACAAGTAAGACTTTCTCCAGAAGAAAAAATATTACAGGAAATACTGTGAAAAATTCCTTGCTCTGTTAAACATTGTTTGGGAATTATTTGAAAAACAATAAAAGATTCACACGAGGACTATATATTTTAAACATTTTTAATGTAAACAGGTAAATCACAGGTAATTAGTTACTTTTATAACGATGTAATTCAGTTGCTAACTCAGTTAGTATTTGTGCGCAGTAGTAATTAGACATGATTCTGGTCATTAAATGTGTGTAACCTTCTGGAAGGCCAACGTGGACTCGTCGCCATATTGGTTCCTGAAATAGTCGTACATGCCGAAGTCAGTCTGCCGGCCGAGCTGATCCCGGGATTTACAGTCCGGAATACATTCAATCACACCACACTAAAAAAAACAGATAGGGCATTCAGATAAGCAGAACTGTGGGGTTACAAACATAAAGAGGAAACCGAATATTCACTCACTCCTGGAGCTGTGGCCACAACCCGGTACGGGAACACAAACAGATCCAAACCCACCAGCTGAAAGATGTTCTTGAACAGGCCAATGATCTGAAGCGCGAGCATGTCCTGGTACAACACAAACTAAATTATTAAATCAACTTACTGATGAATATTCATTTAAAAGGTCAGATTTCATATAAGCAAAATCTATAATACTTACACATTCATTTCAAATTCATCATGATAATTCAATACATTTTGGGTCAGATTCTCCTTATTGTACTATATCCAGATATTTGTTTACACTCACTGGCCACTTTATTAGGTACACCTTACTAGTACTGGGTTGGACCCCTTTTGCCTTCAGAACTGCCTTTATTCTTCGTGGCACAGATTCAACAAGGTACTGGAAATATTTTTCAGAGATTTTGCTCCATATTTACATGATAGCATCACACAGTTGCTGCAGATTTGTCGGCTGCACATCCATGATGCCAATCTGCCGTTCCACCACATCCCAAAGGTGCTCTATTGGATTGAGCTCTTGTGACTGTGGAGGCCATTTGAGTACAGTGAACTCATTGTCATGTTCAAGAAACCAGTCTGAGATGATTCGCGCTTTATGACATGGTGCATAATGCTGCTGCAAGTAACCATACGGAAGATGGGTACACTGTGGTCATAATGGGATGGAGATGGTCAGCAACAATACTCAGGTAGGCTGTGGCGTTGACACGATGCTCAATTGGTACTAATGGACCCAAAGTGTGCCAAGAAAATATCCCCCACACCATTACACCACCACCACCAGCCTGAACCGCTGATACAAGGCAGGATGGATCCATGCTTTCATGCTGTTGAGGCCAAATTCTGACCCGACCATCCGAATGTGTCAGCAGAAATGGAGCCTCATCAGACCAGGCAACGTTTCTCCAATCTTCTATTGTCCAGTTTTGGTGAGCCTGTGTGAATTGTAGCCTCAGTTTCCTGTTCTTAGCTGACAGGAGCGGCACCCGGTGTGGTCTTCTGCTGCTGTAGCCCATCTGCCTCAAGGTTGGACGTGTTGTGTGTTCAGAGATGCTCTTCTGCAGACCTCGGTTGTAACGAGTGCTTATTTGAGTTACGGTTGTCTTTCTATCAGCTGGAACCAGTCTGGCCATTCTCCTCTGGCATCAACAAGGCATTTGTGCCCACAGAACTGCCGCTCACTGGATATTTCCTCTTTGTCGGACCATTCTCTGTAAACCCTAGAGATGGTTGTGCGTGAAAATCCCAGTAGATCAGCAGTTTCTGAATACTCAGACCAGCCCGTCTGACACCAACAAACATGCCACGTTCAAAGTCACTTAAATCCCCTTTCTTCCCCATTCTGATGCTCAGTTTGACCTGCAGCAGATCATCTTGACCATGTCTACATGCCTAAATGCATTGAGTTGCTGCCATGTGATTGGCTGATTAGAAATTTGTGTTAGCGAGTAGTAGGACAGGTGTACCTAATAAAGTGGCCGGTGAGTGTCAACTTGCATCCGATGAACACTTTTAACATTATATTTACAACTGTATATTTACTATCATTTTTGGCATTATAATTATGACATTTTATTCGATTTCTTGGCGAAAAATGTGTTGTGAAAAGAAAACAGTAATTGGTTCTTAGAATAAACAACAAAAATTGTGAGGGTTTCATGTGGTTTTCCTATTTACATTACATAATAGTTTTTAATAACTGAATGAATCTGGATATTCCTATAAGACTGACCTGTCTGCAATCATCGCCCACTTTAAAGATGGCTGCCTGCCAGCAGACCCTTTGAGCCATCAGTGAGCTCTCATCTCCTTCATCCTGAGAGTCTGACGGACAGCGCAGACCTGCGCACACACACAAAGAGACCACTTAGGAGAACACACAAAACTTAAATAAATCAATCCCTCAATTCTCACATTCCCTGGATGTCATTCATATACTATATACAGTTGAATCAGAATTACGCACCTCCAGTATATTTTTCTCCCAACTTCTGTTCAAAGGAAAGAGGATTTTTTAACACACTTCTAAACATAATAGTTTTCATAATTAATAACTGATTTCTTTTATCTTTGCCATGATGACAGTACATAATATTTGACTATATGTATTTCAAGATAGCTAGTATTCTGCTGAAAGTGACATTTAAAGGCTTAACTAGGTTAATTAGGCAGGTTAGGGTAATTAGGCAAGTCATTGTGTATTGATGGTTTGTTCTGTAGTCATCGGAAAACAAATATTGCTTAAGGAGGCTAATAATATTGACCTTGAAATGTTTTTAAAAAATTAAAAACTGCTTTTATTCTAGCTGATATAAAACAAATGAGACTTTCTCCAGAAGAAAAAATATAATAGGAAATACTGTGAAAATTACCTTGCTCTGGTAAACATCATTTGGGAAATATTGGAAAAAGAAAATTCACAGGAGGGCGAATAATTCTGACTTAATTCTGTAGGTAATGGCATATGAACTGTCATGTGAGACTCACCCTCTTTTTCAAGCTCACTAACGCCACACCTCTTAACTTTGAATTTGGCCAGATAAGGGGCTTTGGCAGCGCTGTGAAGACAAAACAAATGTTACTGAGCTTATAAAGCAGCAGAGAAATCCAAAAGTTGATCGCGTGAGAAGAACGGTGATACCTCTGCATGGGCGTTCCTGACTTGTAGTCGATATCGAGGACGATTGCTTCTGGATTGCTTGGCAGATAACATCCTGATTACAGAAGTAGGAAACACAGATTCAAATAAACGACACAAACATCCAGGTCCCATTTTTAAAGCTCAATTACACAAACTATTGAGATTTCTCTTGAAATGAGTGATTGCAGACCTGGCTGAACTTTGATTTCTGACAGCGCCTTCAGACACGCTCTCTTCCTCTCGTCTCCTTTGGGAACAGGCCTGGAAAACACAAACAGCACGCTTAGACCTTTTTAAGGCCATTAAATTTTAGGCTTATATAGGGCTAAAACCTAAGGATTTCTCTCATGGTGCAGCAGAAAATAATAATAATTTACTTGCCTCATCAAGAAGGGCATTATAATTAGTTATTTCTTTGCCTTTCTAATTTCTAAATAATTTCTAAATAATCTGTCAAATCAAGCAGACCCAACATAACTTAACTCATAACAAAACTCTTTAAAACTTTAATAAACTAAAGGCCTGCACAACACACTGTTATAATATTAGTAATGAATGTAGATTTGCTTAAAGTTGTATTGAGATGTATTGTTGGTGATTGGATGTGTATTGAATCGATTGGGTAGCTTTCTAGAAAGGTTAGCTTGCTAATATAAACAATGATCATTTATACTGATATAAATATGACCAATACTCTACTGGTTATAATGACTGGTTTTCTCCTAGATTAAATCAATTTACTTTAAGCAAAACATACTTGATGATGGCGGAGACATTGGTGATCTTGTTGAAGAAGTCAAACTCGCGCTGATAGAAGTCTTTAGCCGGACCTGATAGAGAGCGCGTGATCTCTTCCACCATCTGCTCCAGAAGTTCACCGATGTCCGCTGCACCACACCCCAATATGAATGTGTTAGAAATATTAAAATGGTATCAAAAATTATACAAACTGTCTAAATGGTGTACACAGGAAACACTTATTTTTCATTGATATTTTCTAACCAACAGGCCTATTTTTACTTCTTTTTTTTTTTTTACACACACACAAATATACAGCTGAATTAATGAAGTCAACTGAATTATTAGCCCCCCCGTTTACTTTTTTTTCCCAATTTTGGTGTAACAGAAAGCAGATTTTTATCAACACATTTCTAATCATAATAGTTTTATTAACTCATCTCTAATAACTGATTTATTTTCTCTTTGTCATGATGACAGTAAATAATATTAGACTAGATATTCTTCAAGACATTTCTATACAGCTTAAAGTGACATTTAAAGGCTTAACTAGGTTAACTAGGTAGGCAAGTTTTTGTATAATGATGGTTTATTCTGTAGGCTATCTAAAAAAGTTTAAAAGGGCTAATAATTTTGACCTTAAAATGGTGTTTAAGAAAAATAAAAAACTGCTTTTATTTTAGCCAAAACAAAACAAATAAGACTTTCTCCAGAAGAAAAAATATTATCAGACATACTGTGAAAATTTCATTGCTCTGTTAAACATCATTTGGGAAATATTTAAAAAAGACAAAAAATTCAAAGAGGGCTAATAATTCTGACTTCAACTGTATATATATATATATATATATATATATATATATATATATATATATATATATATATATATATATATATATATATATATATATATATATACATATATATACATACATACATATACACATACATACATATACACACGCATATATATATATATGTGCAAGAGTGTGTGGGTGTTTCCCAGTGTTGATTTAAAATGATTTAAAATGAGACTAAATATTTATTTAAATAAGCTAAACTTCTAAAAATCTAAATGTGTCTTGTTTTGTTCATATTTTAATTCCCCCTTGAGCAGGATTTTTAATATCTCAGTAATTTGTAACTGTACAAGTCAAGCTAATGTTTAAAAAAAACTTATATAATAAGATTATATTAATAAAATTAATTAAAATTAAACAAAGCTTATTTTAATACAATTATTTTGCTTTAAAAATGTTGGATTGCAGCTGGAAGGGCATCCGCTGTGTAAAACATATGCTGGATAAATTGACGGTTCATTCCTCTGTGGCGTTCCCAGATTAATAAAGGGACTAAGCCGAAAAGAAAATGAATGAACCCTTTAGATAGGCCTGTGCAAAATAGTTTCTGGCTTTTTATGAAGCTCTGTGGAGTAAAAACAGCAGATTATAGTGTGTGTGTGTGTGTGTGTGTGTGTACATAAAAACACTTACTATGTTTACTATGTTTTGAGAGCTGAGCTGCTTATTTCGTTTTTTGGGATGAAATGCTGGACTAATCTGACCGAAAACGCAGAGTACCCAAACCCATTCAGAATGGAGTACGTACGGTCTTTCTGGTGTCCCTCTTCATCCAGAAAGATGTTGGTCTTCATGTTCCATATGAACTGATGTGCGAGGAGCTGCGACTTCTGCGCGGCCCACAGGATGTACTCGCGCACGTAACCCATCTGCAAAAAGCCCAAGACAGATGTTAATAACAGCCCAGGGGCGCAAGAGTCACATCAAAACCAACGCTTTGTGAAGAAAAGGGAGAGGTAGTTCAGGAGAGGTCGGAGGTCAGTCCTTCTCACCTTGTCGTAGCGCAGCGCCTGAACGATTTGAGGAATGTAAAACAAAATGGCATCCTGTAAGAGAAAAGCAAGTTGTAAATCAGTCAAACATAAAGGAGAAAACTCCAACCTGTACCTCACATGAGGACGACAACATGAGGAGCACTTTTATAAACTGTTTGAGGTGTTTAACGCAGGAACATTTATCGAAACGTCTACTTTTGAGTGGAGTGTTTGTCAGTTTCAAAAGTGTCTAGTCTAGTCATGTCAGTGGAAACTGTTGCTAAACCACAAAAGCTGACAAATATTTGACATCAAGTTAAATGCTTCAATGCTTCAGGGGAACTCAGTGTGGATTAAAATGATTTAAAATGAGACTAAATATTTATTAAAATAAGCTAAACTTCTAAAAATCTAAATGTGTCTTGTTTTGTTCATATTTTAATTCCCCCTTGAGCAGGATTTTTAATATCTCAGTAATTTGTAACTGTACAAGTCAAGCTAATGTTTAAAAAAAAAGCTATATAATAAGATTATATTAATAAAATTAATTAAAATTAAACAAAGCTTATTTTAATAAAATAATTTTGCTTTAAAAATAAAGAATATATTTGTTTTGTGGACTTAAAAAACCCCTAATGATATTATTCATTCATTTTCCTTCGGCTAAGTCCATTTATTCATCAGGGGTCGCCACAGCGGAATGAACCGCCAACTTATTCAGCATATGCTTTACACAGCGGATGCCCTTCCAGCTGCAATCCAGTACTGGGAAACATCCATACACACTTATTCACAAACACACGTTAATTTAGTTTATTCAATTCATCGATAGCGCATGTGTTTGGACTGTGGGGGAAACCGGAGCACTCGGAGGAAACTCACGCCAACACAGGGAGAACATGCCAAATCCCTACACAGAAATGCCAACTGACTAAGCCAGGGCTCTAACCAGCAACCTTCTTGTGAGCCAACAGTGCTGACCACTGAGTCACCCCCAATAATAATTTTGTTTATAATCTATTCAATAAACATAATTTCTCTAAATTAATTCTCTAAAATACTTTAATTGGAAGAAATGGAAATTACTACAAAAAATAAAAAATAATAAATATATATATATATATATATATATTTTTTTTTTTCATTCATTTGTAAATATTTATATCTTTTTCCATCATATATAAAATGTATTTATGTACTTATTTATTTATTAAATATTAAATTAAATATAAACAATGTACAGAATAAATATAAATACCAATATTTAAGTAACTTATTAAATCAAATAAAATTATTTATGTTTAAATGCATTTAAATTGCAGCACCGGGTATATATACTTTCTTTAATAGAAAGTGTTCAAACCAAAAAAGCTAAAAATGTTAATGTAAACACAATTAGATGTTTATTGCTTTTATTCTAGCCAAAATAAAACTAATCTGGACATTCTACAGAAGAAAAAATATTATCAGACATACTGTGAAAATGTCCTTGCTCTGTTTAACATCATCTGCTAAATATTTTAAATAGAATAAAATTCAAAAGTACTTATGCAATAAACATTAAATTAAATATAAACAATTTACAGAATGAATATAAATACCTATGTTTAAGTGATTAAATCAATAAATATTTATCTTTATATGTCTAATTTAATGCATTTAAATTGCACCCCCAAGTATATATACTTTCTTTGAATAGAAAGTGTTCTTACTGTAAAAGTTAAAAATGTTAATGTAAATAAAATTAGATTTTTAAAATAAAGATTACATTTGTTTTCTGTACTTTAAAAAAAAACAACAATAATAATAAGTTTATAATATTCTATTTAATATATTTTTCCTTTAATTTTCTGAAATACTATAATTGGGTAGAAATAGAAATTTCTACTTAAAAAAGCTTAAGCAAATTATTATAAATACAATGTATTTATTAATTATTAATACATTTATTTATTAATATAAATAAAACATATTTAGATTTTTTTTATATATATTTATTTATTTGTAAATATTTTTCATCATATATATGACATGTATTTACATACTTATTTATTCCTTTGTTAAATATTAAATGAAATATAAACCATTTCTATAATGAACATAAGTACTTATATTTAAATAACTGATTTAATCATATAATATTATTTATTTGAATACATAATTAAATGCTCCAAGTATACAGATATGCAGTTTTTTTTTTTAAATAGCCAGCAGAAGAACTACAAACATCTTCAAATATCATCTGACAATAGGAACCTTCAGAGCCACAAGCATAGAGACCTGTTGGCATAAAAGATCAAGTCTAGAGCGCCGCCCTACTGGTACGTACAGGAGGAAAAGAGCGAAGGACTTTGACTCCATACTGAGCAGTGAGCGGATGAGGAGGATACATGCTGGAGAAATACGACAGTCCGGTTGGAGGATCTGCAGGAGCCCAGCACAAGATGTGGCTCAGCTCTGGAGAATCCGCATCAATGGTGTGCCACGTCACCAGGAACTATGGATAAAGCACATAAAGGAGCACTGGAGTGTGATTCCTAACATGCTGTGGTCGTACTTAGTTTGTGGTTGAGCAGCATCTCTAACCTTAACTGCCTCTGGCACATCGCTGACAGCACCAGGATCCAGCCGAACCAGACGGGTCACTTCTGCCACAATGGCGTCTGCATTTTTGAACCTACAAAACATGTCATAAGGTCCCACACACACACACACACACACACACACACACACACACACACACACACACACACACACACACACAGAGATGAAAAAACATGAGCTCTTTTCCCAAAATGCTTTTGCTGCTTGGACTAAATCAAATATTGTGATCCTCTAATGAACAAATATATATATTTTTTTGTTTGTTTGTTAACCTACTGTAGTGCATTCTGGGATTGCATTCTTCAGAAATGACACATGAAAGAACAAATACTTAAAAAAAAGAAAATGTTTCATCGCATTGTGACTTTTAATGACATTTAAATTCTCAAATTATAATGTTTTTTTGCCCAGTTTGTGGGTAATTATATTAGACTTTAATGACCAGATAATAAAATAAAATAAAATACAATACAATAAAACAAAATAAATTAAAATAAAATAAAATAAAACAAAATAAATTAAAATAAAATAAAATAAAATAAACCAAATTAAATTAAAATAAAACAAAATTAAATAAAATTTAAAAATTAAATAACAAAATAAAATAAAATAAAATAAAATAAAACAAATTAAAATAAAATAAAATAAAATAAAACAAAATCAAATTAAATAAAAATTTAAAATTAAATAAAAAAATAAAATAAAATAAAATAAAATAAAATAAAACAAAACAAAATATTTTCCTTAAACATTAAACAACTATTTTTATAGTTGATGACAAAGATTTTGTCACAATGAAGATTACAAGAAAAAGGATACATACTGAAAAAACAACTGCAAAATAAAATAAAATAAAATAAAATAAAATAAAGTGACGTTTTTCCACACATTAAACAAAACAAATTGTTTTTGAAAGGTTCTGCAAAACTGCATAATTATAAAAAACGTCATTAGAAGATTGCAAATTCCCATGTTTTGAGGTTTTATTCATAACTCTTACTCTACTTCTATTGATGATTTGATTTATTCACAAAATTGTCAATAATAAAATATATAATAAAATACCCCCCATCCCCCCCACACACACATTAAATGAAAAGTTTTGTTTTTGGAAGGTTTGGGAAATATGCATAATTATCTTTTTTTTTTTTAATTAATCACAGAAAAATAGCATTTGTTAAAACAAAACAATTTAGAAGGTAGTAAATGATCATGTTTTGAGGTTTTATTTATAATTCTTATTCCTATTAAAGCTTCATTGAGGATTTCCCCCCTCAGTTTGTGAGTAATTCTGATTAGATTTTAATGAACAGATAAATAAAATAAAACCATGTTTTTTCCCCTATATTAAATGACAAGTTTTGTTTTTGGAAATATGCATAATTCTAATTGCAAAAAATGTCATTACAAAAAAATGGCTGAAAAATAAACAGCATTTGTTAAAATTAAACCATTTAATAGGTAGTAAATGACCAGGTTTTGAGGTTTTATTCATAATTCTTCTTATTATTATACTGTACTTTCATTGAGGATTTTTAGTTTTCCTTCTTTCTGAGTTTGTGAGTAATTCTGATGAGATTTTAATAAACAAATAAAGAAATGAAAATAAAATTAAATGATGTTTTTCTCCCTACAATAAAGGAAAAATTTTGTTTAGTAAAGTTTTTTGGAAATATGCATAATTATAACTGTAAAAAATGTCATCACAAAAAAAAAAACGGCTGAAAAAAACAGCATTTGTAAAAATTAAACCATTTAGTAGGTAGCAAATGACCATGATTTGATTTTTTATTCAGGGGCGTCGCTAGACCCAATTTACTGGGGCACGTTCCCCAGTAAAAATCGTCAGTGCCCCAGTAAATGCTTTGAGATATGATTTACTTCATATGCAAGTGTATTTATTAAGAGTGGTAATTCCAGAATAAAGACGTTATTCTCTATGTGCAACCGAACCAACACTGGTGAAGGCAATGTGTTTAATTACAAAGCAAACTGACGCATCTCCGCGTGTGTGCAGAGAACCCCCGCACCTCTCGCACGTTGCTCTTCTCCTGGTGCGAGTCCCGGTAGTTACATTCACGCCAAAAAAACCTGCTGCTCACGCGCCGCTCATGTGTTGTCAATCCGGCGTAGCAGGCTTTTTTTTGTTTTGCAAGTCAACAATACGATGGTGATCTTACTAAGCGCGCCTCCTGATAGATTTCTTATGTATGAAGCAAAAAGGAGCGATGACGAGTCAGGGAGGTAAGACTTAATACACCTAACTCTCTGCCATGAGTCAAAGACAACAAATAATTCTAGAAAACATCTTTTTCTTGTATTTTATTGAATTTTCTATAGAATTTCAGTCAAATGAAATTAATATTCATGCAAAAGATTTCCTAAATGATCTTAGCATCACTCCAGTTGTGTCAACACTGTTTTCCAGTTACATTTAAGATTATTTAGAATAATAATTTTATCATAACAAAAATACTTTTATTTATAATAAATATTTGTTTTGTATTGATTTCATATATATATATTTTTTAATTAATTTATTTATTTATTTATTTTCGAGGGGGGCGGGGAGAAGGGGGTGTGTGCCCCAGTAGAGCTTTATGTCTAGCATCACCCCTGGTTTTATTATTGGTTTTATTCATAATTATTATTCTATGTTTATTGATTATTTAATTTATTTGAAAAATTGTCAATAATCAAAAAAAAGCAACGATTTCAATTTTTTTATGTGGTTTTTGATATGACAAGAGTTTAAAATGATCTATTTTAATCTGACAATACATTCTGGGACTTAAAAACAGCTGAAATTTGTTTAAATGGGTCCAGTTCTTTTGCATATTTTTGAAGACAGGCTTTACTTCATCATAAAGCATAACCACAATGTCTTATAATGCGGTCTACGCAGGCAGCTCATTATGGTTTGGGACAGCCTTGTTGTTGGCGTACCTTGCCGGAAGCTGCAAGGCCAGGTAAGGAGCGATACTCCAGGCCAAATTGACATTATCCTTCCACTGTTTCTCAGTCAGGTTGATGTACTTGGACCTCCAGTTGGAGATGCTGGTTTCCACAGACTGCTCGGTGGGTATGGCCAGCTCCTGTGTGGACAGCGGGTTGTACCATGTGCTCAGTCTCTCGATCTCGCTGGCCTGCCAGGAAAGAAAAGGTGCAGGAAAACTCAAAACACAGGAGCTTAATGTTTAACAGGAGGCCAGGTGAGGAAAAGATGTCCCTACCAGCAAAGCCAACAGTAACGTCCTGCGTTTCATGTAGTACTTGTGCAGCTGGGTTCCTCTGTTGCTTTTTTTGGACATGCCTACAGTGAATGAAGACATGAGACAAACCGATTAAGCTCATTCATTTATTTTCCTTCAGCTTAGTCCTTTTATTCATCAAGGGTCACCACAGCGGAATGAACCACCAACTTATCCAGCATATGTTTTACACTGTGGATGCCCTTCCAGCTGCAACTCAATCATTCACACACACTCATACTGCTCACTACGTCCAATTTAGTTTAATCAATTCCCCTATAGCGCATGTGTTTGGACTGTGGGGGAAACCGGAGCACCCGGAGGAAACCCACACCAACACGGGGAGAACATGCAAACTCCACACAGAAATGCCAACTGACCCAGCCAGGACTTGAATTAGCTTGCCATTGACTCTTCAAAAACAACACTCAAATCTGTGACGCTAACTTTAGCATCCATTAGCTCAGAAACCATTTATCGTTCGGCTAATTACAGCGCTGACCCCTAACAAGCATTTGACGGCATTAGCAGGTGTACATCGGTTTAACAGATTAAACCATTAAAACGAATCAGGATGAGCGAACAGGCCAGGCGTGTACCTGATTTCTTGGAGGTGGTGGACATGCCGCTGGACAGGGGGTACGTGTTGATCCAGCCCTGAGCGCTCTGCTGGCGGGAGCCCACCGTCATGTCCATGTTGTTCCGGGGGTCGGTGGCGTTCATCACGGACAGGCTGTTCAGTGATGGGTCCTGGTTGTCTGCCAAAGGAAACGGCATCAAGACGAGGACTTTGCAGATTTTTACAGGGCTCCCACGCTTTCATGCACAGAAGATTCAAGGACTTTTTAAAGCACCGTTCATTTTCATCAGGCACTAATTCATACCTCACCATACAGTATATAGCACCATGATAGTCCTTCCTGTACTGTGTGATTTTCATAAAGTGACCATTTTTAAACAGTCATGTTCAAAGACCTTTGAATTCAACACTGATATTCAAATGACGTTACTGAAATATTGATAAAATGTGCATTATTTGTCAGTGTATTGTACAAGATTTAAATGTAAGTCTTTTAATATAGGAATTTCTCAGTTTTTTCATTCTGTTCATAAAAACTGAGTACAACTGTTGAAATAAAACCATAAACACATTTAATTTCTAATTTAATTCAAGCACTTTCAAGGACTTATGTTTGTTTTTAAGTACTTTCCAAGTCTTGGATCCATATGTCTGATCCTCAAGAAGCATGGGAACCCTGTTTTTACTTCGTTTTCTAGAACTAAACACTTAAATTACTTTAGTGAATCTCCAAAAGTGTGTCTGCAGGTCATATTTCACCCCAAAACTAAAACAAATAGACAAAAAAAGGAACATTATTTTGCATAAAGCAAATTTGCTCACACAATGAGGTTTCATTGGTTGATGATAGTTTATGTATTTACTAACATTAATGAACAAACTGAGCTTAATTCCTGCTTGTTTACATTAGTTAAAGCACTGTCAGTTAGCATGAACTACTTTATTTACATTAGCTAATATTAACAAAGATGAATAAATACTGTAATGAATGTACTGTTTGTTCATGTTTGTAAATACATTAACTAATAGTTTATTGACTTTATTGTAAAGTGTTACCGAAAATTCATACAATTCAGTGTTTTTATTGCATTAATGCAAATAAATCTCTTTGGATTTGTATTGAAATGCTGTAGTGGTAATAATAAAAATTTTACTACGTCTATGAAATGACGCAAGTAAATATTTTACACATATTTTATAAAATAGTTTTTTTTCTTATAACATTTTTTAGTGGAGAAACAAATAGCACTTTTTAAAATTAAATAAAAATAAATAGTAAACAGAATAAAATATAATATTATTAATATTTAATTAAATATAATAATTTATTTTATAATAATAAATAAATTATAATAAATAAATAAAATTAATCAATATAAATAAAAGTAAATAAATACATAAATATAAATAAATAAATACTTAAAAATAAATAAATACATATATATAAATAAATACTTAAAAATAAACAATAAAATGAATACTTAAAAATAAATAAATAAATGTACATAATTAAACAAACACTTAAAATA
This sequence comes from Danio aesculapii, assembly GCF_903798145.1. NCBI lineage: Eukaryota > Metazoa > Chordata > Actinopteri > Cypriniformes > Danionidae > Danio > Danio aesculapii. Next base: position 517,678 of record NC_079444.1, on the reverse strand, counting down.
AACAAATAAATAAAATAAATAAATATTTAAAAATAAATAAATGTATAAATATAAATAAATAAATACTTAAAATAAGCAAATAAATAAAATAAATACTTAAAAATAAATAAATAAATGTAAATAAATAAACAAACACTTAAAATAAACAAATAAATAAAATAAATAAATAAATATTTTAAAATAAATAAATACATAAATATAAATAAATACATACTTAAAATAAACAAATAAATAAAAATAAATACTTAAAAATAAATAAATAAATGTAAATAAATAAACAAACACTTAAAATAAACAAATAAATAAAATAAATAAATATTTACAAATAAATAAATGTATAAATATAAATAAATAAATACTCAAAAATAAATAAATAAATAAAAAATAAATAAAAATAAAAACTTTAAAATAAAAATAAATAAATACATAATTTAATTAAAATAAATAAATAAATAAATGAATAAATAAATAAATGACACAGATTTTGAATTATAAAGTCTTTTGATGAGAGAAAATTATTTTAATGCAAAAACAAAACACTAATAAAAATAAAACAATTCCCCCCAAAATATTAAATTTTATTTTTATAAAATACATATTGAGATTTATGTCTTCTGACTTAGGGGTGGACTATGACCTGGACATGTTCTTTACAGGATCCTTAAGATTCACCTCATCAACTGTAAAGTAAATTCATTTATTTACCCCAATTAAAGAAATTAGTTAGCCCCATTTAACTACTATTTTCTTCCATCATTCCAGCACTTTTTCCTCCTTTCCTATTCCCATTTGCGTTAATGAATAATTAACACACAGCATCCGAGGAAGAGAAGCCTGCAAATTATACAGTCGACGAGTAAATACCAAGCGAAGCAGCTTGATTTGTGGTGCCGTCTGGCTGTGTAGCACATCACACGATGGAGAGGCTTTAAGGCAGTGTTTCCCAACCCTGTTCCTGAAGGCACACCAACAGCACACAATCTTAACCTAATCAAACACACCTGAATCAACTCATCAGAACATAAGAAGAGACTCCAAACCTGAAGCTAATTGACCAGATAAGTATGTGCTGTTGGTGTGCCTTTAGGAACAGGGTTGGGAAACACTGCTTTAAGGGACGAATGGACTCTCAACTAGTTCTCTGGTACTGAAATGATCATGCATTTTACATGAGAAGCGATGAGATCATGTTCTTCTACAATGAAGGGTGGTGGCGGTACGGGTCGGGTGGGGGGTGGGGTAAGATGGGACGGTTGCATTTCTCAATTTGCGCTTGGCGTCAAATTGATCAATCTGGCCGTCCGGATGATTGCCGTGCAGTTTTGTATTATGGGTTTCAAATTGGCGGTCATGCTAATTTGAAACCGCATTCACATGCTCCTGCCGCACTGTAGTCGCACAGTGGGAGCAAGTAGAGGCTTACTTAAGATCGATATCGGAGAAGTGCTGGAAACGATAAGCGATCCGAAAATCCCGGCAGATAGGGAGCTTTGAGGGGGATTGGCACCGAGCTCACCAGGTGGCACGAGCAGGCTAGCACCTAGGTACTTCTTGTCGGAGAGGATGCTGGCGTAGAAGCGGATCATGATGCTGATGTCCTCGCGCAGACGCTTGTCTCCCTGGGTGGGGAACTTCGATGCCACACTGAAACAAATAAAACAATATATTAGAATCAAAAGGGGAGCTTTTATGCAAAAATCTCTTTTATAGGGGGTTTAAACACAGCTGTGTGGCAACAGAGTGTTAATATGGCCAGCCTGTTATTGTAAAAATGGATTGTTTCTATTTCCTATAATGACACTTGATTGAACGAGTCTGCAGAATCACTTTGATTGACATTCTCCCTACGTACGTGTCATCAGAGGGGGAAAGCCCCGCCCACTAGTGATGATCCCTCCCTCATTAGCAAAGGACATTAGTCTTGTCTTGAATCTGCCACTATGCTGACACACAGGCATTTGTGGCTCCGCCCTCTTTTGAAAAGAGAAGAACCTCATTTGAATTTAAAGCGACAGTCACCAAAATGGCACAATTAGGATAAAAGGGTCAGTTTCAAAGTTGCAAAAAATTATTTGTGTGGTATTTTGATCTGAAACTTCACATGCTAGAGACACCAGACTTATTTTACATCATGTAAAAAGGGGTATAATAGGCCTCCTAAACATTTATTCACCATAAAGCAAAACATACGATTCTTTTTTTATTATAAATACATTGTCAATTGTGTCTTCACACACTTTAATGGAAAGATTTTTCCTCCCGCTTCAAATGCATCTCTTCTGCATCTGATGATGTTTCCTTGTGTTTACTGGTGTCCACCAATATCAAACCACGATCAGTTTGCAACATACGTTTAGTGTTTCTCCTCGATTTACACCTTGGGTGGACTGGGGAGTTCTCAAAATTTGCAGCAATATTTGCGACATGTCCGACTCCAAGACGGATTACTGGGAGATTTGGAGCAATAAATGATATTTATATCAGAGCACAGTTTTGTTCTGTCATGTTTAGTCTAGTTCAGTGGTTCCCAAAGTGGGGTTCACACAAAAGTGAAGTTGATTATCTCCCATGGCCCGCACAGTTACCAGACATAATATTATTGAGCCACTTTGGTGTGTTTTGGAGGAGCGAGTCAGGAAACGTTTTCCTCCAGCAGCATCACTTAGTGACCTGGCCAATATGGCTCAAAATCCCTTACGATCATTGTGCAGGACTTGAATCTATCATTCCTCAAATGAATTGATGCTGTATTGGCCACTTAATGGGTCCAGCATACTAATGAATTATTGTGCTCTAAAACCAGACATTTCAGTTTCATTGTCCCAAAACGAACCTTTCCCGATCTCATGTCCCTTTTTATTTCCAACTTCACTTCCAGTCAATATCTAATGTGTCCTATCATAATAAAGACCAAAATGCAAAAATATACCTTTAAAAAATCTCACTAATAAAGACATGACAAGTAGTAGAACTGCTAAAAAAAGTAAATAAATTCTGAAATATAATGGATCTTTTCAAATAATAACTTTCTTAATTTATTTTTCTCAAAATATGGTCAACCATTTAGTAGAGCAGGCAGTTAAAGGCAAAATAATATGTTTTACTTGTCTAAAAAACAGTTCTGGTGACACTGTGGCTCAGGGGTTAGCACTGTGACTGTCGCCTCACAGCAACAAGGTCGCTGGTTCGGGCCCATGCTAGGTCAGTTGGCATTTCTGTGTAGAGTTTGCATGTTCTCCCTGTGTTGGTGTGGGTTTCCTCTGGGTGCTCCGGTTTCCCCCACAGTCCAAACACATGCACTATAGATGAATTGATTAGACTAAATTGGCCGTAGTGTATGTCTGTGAATAAGTGTGTATGGATGTTTCCCAGTCATTCCACTGTGGCAATAAACGGACTAAGCAGAAAGAAAATGAATACATGAACAGTTCTTGATTTAAGAATTTCTAGATATTTGGACTAGAAATGAGACACAAACTCAAAGTAAGAAACTTTTGTTTGCAGTGATCAAACTGTATTTCTTTGTAAAACAGTTCTGGAAGAGTTTCCCCTGTTTTCCATTAAAAGCATTATCAACAAAACTCTATTCAGTACCTGAAATAGTCGAAGGCAGTGGAATAAATCTTTTCCCTTAAGACGTTACGGATGGTGGCGTTGGTCACTACATCAGAATGCAGGAGGGAAAGTCCGAGCGTCAACAACCTGTGCGGAGAAACACTGTAAAAGCCTGTTTTGCTCTGTGATGTTAAAGTTAAACTAAAAGTTCTAACAAATTTACTAACTAAAATAAAAAACTTTTCATTTCCTCATGAACCGGAAGCTGCAGCTTTATTTGTCATATTGTGACGCAGTTCCTAGAGAAACTAAATATTAAATGAGAAAACAGTGGGCGTGGCTTGTTTACTACCGCAAGCTGATTGGAAAAGGGTTTGGGGAGAGTTATTACAATGTAACTCCACCTCCTCATCATTTCTGAACAGAACAGAACAAAACAGTTGGATGGGCGTGGTTAAGTATGTTAGCCATGCCCACTACCTCAGACAGACCTAATCTGAGATTGTAACTGAAAACAAACAGGAAGTGCATTTTTAGATTTCAATTAAAGATTAAAAGAGCAAACTATTGTTTTTTGTTCTCAATGACATGCACAGATGAATTCATCACCACAAAACTAGCAATGTGAGCTAACAAAATCAATATGGTTAGTTTTGATTTCCCATGTACTTAAAAAAGATGATTAATTATACAAAAATAGATGAACACAATAAAATGATGATATTTTAACAACACTATCCAATAAATCTTTAAAAATAAATTTTCCGCATTGTGTAGTGTTGCTAACCTGAAGCGCGGTCCGATGGCTGCAACATGGCGGTTCAGACTGCTTTTTGGGCTGCCGACATTCAGAGAGAGAGACCTTTGCAGAAGACTGCCGAAAATCTCCACCTGATCAGCGCTGCTGTACTTGGCGATCTCAAACCGCTGCACCAGAAACTAATGGGAAGAAAAATGACGAAATAAACAATACTTCCATGTACATTCTATTGCTTCTCTTGTTCTTCTTTGTTTCTTAGTACTATTTTGGACAACAGAAATGTGTCAGGACAAACAGATTTTAATGGTTGGCCATTCACACAGAACGCATCTGTGTGTCTTTAAATACACTACCTGACAAAAGTCTTGTTGTCTATCCAAGTTTTAGCAACAACAAATAATAACTGGACTTCTAGTTGATCATTTGGTATCAGAAGTGGCTTAAATGAAGGGCAGAGGCCTCTAGATTCTTCTGCTTTCTATGTTTTCCACTTTTATTTATTCCTATGATTCACGATGCTAAAGTATTAAATGCAAAACTTCCTTTTGCAAAACAAGAGCAGACTAAACAAAACGAGCTGCTTTGTAGGGAAACGAATCTAGCAAATTGAAAAAAAAAAATTGATTAAGTGATATCCACAAGAGTTCTATTTGAAGACCAACCCTCGACGCAGCAGAGGAGAGTCCTCGAGCTATTTTCAGGTGTGTATCATAAGGAGCTTTGGGGTCAGGTAAATCCACAGCTATGGAAATGCCCATAAGCCTTGAACGGATCAGAAAGGTAAGAGGAAGTAACCTCAATCCAGATGTAGTGTGGCGTGACGTCGGGCGGGCAGGGGATGGGCTGGCTTTCCTCGGACGCCGCCAGGGGATCGGCCTCAAGCTGGGCATCAGAAAACAGCCCCATCTTCAGATCCACCGTCATCTGCCACGCGCCGGCCATCTCACGCATGAACTGACCACAGAAAAGCACAAACCCAGTCTAAACTTATTAATGTAACATACGAGAAATAATTTAAGCAGAATATTAGAGGAATTTGTAGTATGTAAACATATTGTTATGCATATAAAAGGCCACCAGGGCTGTGCAATATAACACTACACAGCTGAAGTCAAAATGATTCGCCCTCTTGTGAATTTTTATTTCTTTTTCAAATGTTTCCCAAATTATGTTTAACAGAGCAAGGAAATTTTCACAGTAATTCCTATAATATTTTTTCTTCTGAACAAAGTCTTATTTGTTTTATTTCAGCTAGAATAAAAGCAGTTTTTAATTCTTGTAAAACCATTTTAAGGTCAATAATATTAGCCCTCTTACACAATAATTTTTTAGATTAAATAACGTCTTTCGTTCCATTTTAAGATCAATTGTTTATTATTATTATTATTAATATATATAAGTGACCTAATAAAATATACTGGTTCAAAGAGAGTTGTAGATGTACATGTATGTCATACCGGGACTTCAACTCCTGTTCTTCCAGCCAGAAGCCATTCCCAGCAGGCTATAGCCGTTTCCATGCCATTCTCAGTAAACATCTTTAATGGAGACCAGCACAGGTGATGTAACAGCAGAGGGTCCCATTCTACACAACACAACACAACACGACACGACTTTGAAAGCACTGTCTAAATAAACACCTGTGAACTGTGTGAATATATCTAATTTAAGATATAATTCATGATTCATTCCATTTATGATTAATAATTCATAAAACATCACTTTTCAATAGCATTTTTATTTTTAAAATATTGTTATAATGATTTAAATTTAAGAGCCACAGTGTTTCCCCCATCATTATATTAGGGGGCCCCCCGCCCCCCAACGGCTCATTTCAGCCGCTTGTATCCGTGATCTTGATATCACGGATCCGATATCTGTCCACATATATGCCAGGACCATTCTCTGTAAACCCTCGAGACGGTTGTGCGTGAAAATCCCAGTAGATCAGCAGTTTCTGAAATACTCAGAGCAGCCCGTCTGGCACCATCAACCATTCCACGTTCAAAGTCTCTTAAATCCCCTTTCTTCCCCATTCTGATGCTCGCTTTGACCTGCAGCAGATCGTCTTGACCATGTCTACATGCCTAAATGCATTGAGTTGCTGCCATGTGGATGGCTGATTAGAAATTTGCGTTAACAAGCAGTTGGACAGGTGTATCTAATAAAGTGTATATATGTATATATCTTTGTGTTGGACAGAAGATAAAGTTTAAAAATTGGATTCAATTTTGGTTTGAACTGTCCCTTTAAAACATTTGACTATCTGCTAGTGTATAACTTGTAAAAAATACAGTAAAATGTGCCTCTGGAGCTGATCAACAGCGCCGCCATCTTGAACAGGGCTTCGGTGAAGGCTTCGGGCTGTCCTCCATCCAGAGCTTCATTCATCTGTCGGATCATCAGTTTATTCAGGTCTGACGTGCTCCGCGTGGCCTCGGAGAAATGGATCATCCCTGCGACCTGCATACGAGACACAGGAGGTAAGACTCGCTGAAACAAACACAAAAAGCCCTGCTTCATTATTTAGCAGCACCTCTCCAGCGTAGCGGTTTCTCAGGTTAAGGGAGGCCATGAAGTTGGAGTAGTCTTTCTTCACACATGCGGGTCTCTCGGTGAGCTGAGTGGTCTGAAATGATGGAGAACAAACTTTTAATGACTGTTTTCAATCTAAATGACTAGTTAATAAATCCATTCAGTAGAAATGCACCAATCCATTCTCAATTTATTCATTATTCACTTATTCCAAACTTGAATACAAACCAAACCGTGATGAATTTACACTACAAAGTTCCACAGTTGTGTGATATTTTCAACATTAAATCTAAATACTGCCTGTATAAGGCTTTTCTATTTGATTGTAATTTTGGATTGCAATTTTCCCCCCATTTTATTTGATAAAATCACCTTTATTCATTTACAAAAATTAAATGTCTAAATAAATGAATTCAATAAAACTAATTGATCATTATTTGATATGTAAGGATATGTGTTTATATTTTTTGGAGTGCTGAGTGGTCTGAGATGATGGAAAACAAACTTTTAAGGACATTTCTTAACTGTTTGCAATCTGATAAACTAGTCAATTCATATCAAAATCAATTCAGTAGAAATGCACCAATCGATTTTTTGATTCAAACTTGTTCAAATCAAAATACTGAGTGTACAAAACTTTTATATTTGATTCCATTTTTGGAATGTAATTTTTCACTTCAATGGTTTACAGTACATCTAGAAAGTGTTCATATCGCTTCACGTTTTTCACATTTTTTATGTAACAGCCTGATTCCAAAATGGATTAAATTGATTGATTTCCTCAACATCCTACACACAATCCCCCATAATGACAATGTGAAAAAAGAGTTTTTGAAATTGTTGTAAATTTATTAAACATAAAAAAGCTGTGAAATCACATGTACATCAGTATTCACATGCTTTGCCGTGAAGCTCTAAATTGAGCTCAGGTACACTCTGTTTCCACTGATCATTCCTGAGATGTTTCAGCAGCTTCATTAGAGTTCACCTGTGGTAAATTCAGTTGATTGGACATGATTTGAAAAGGCATGCACCTGTCTATATAAGGTCCCAGGGTTGACAGTGCATGTCAAAGCACAAACCAAGCATGAAGACAAAGGAATTGTCTGTAGACCTCCGAGACAGGATTGTCTGGAGGCACAAGGCTGGGGAAGGTTACAGAAACATTTCTGCTACTCTGAAAGTTCCACTGAGCACAGCGGCCTCCATCATCCATAAGTGGAAGATGTTCAACCACCAGGACTCTTCCTAGAGCTGGCCGGCCATCTAAGCTGAGTGATCGGAGATGAAGGGCCTTAGTCAGGGGAGGTGATCAATAACCTGATGGTCACTGTGTCTGAGCTCCAGCATTCTTCTTTGGAGAGAGGAGAACCTTACAGAAGGACAACCATCTGTGCAGCAATCCACCAATCAGGCCTGTAGGGTAGAGTGGCCAGATGGAAGACACTCCCCACCTGGAATTTGCCAAAAGGCATCTGAAGTACTCTCAGACCTTAAGAAACTAAATTCTCTGGTCAGATGAGACTAAACTTGAACTCTTCGGAGTGAATGCCAGGCGTTACGTTTTGAGAAAACCAGATAGAGCTTGAGAGGTTCTGCAAAGAGGAATGGGCAAAAATTCCCAAAGAAAAGGTGTTCCAAGCTTGTGGCATCTCATTCAAAAAGACTTGAGGCTGTAATCGCTGCCAAAGGTGCATCAACAAAGTATTGAGCAAAGGCTTTGAATACTGATGTACATGCGAGTTTTCAGGGTTTTATTTGTAATAAATGTGTACCGATCCACCACTACCCCTACCAATTTGATTGTAAAATCAGCAATCACAATTTTAAATAAAAAAAATCAAGATCGGTGCATGACTAGCCTTCATCATGGGCTAAAACACAAGTGGTCATCTTACACCAAGACTGGTGCTCTGTCGGTTGTATCCTGCGAAATTGAGTATGCTTTCGGTCGCCATCGCCAGACCAGTGTGCTGAGACAAACCTGACAGCCAGTTCTGATGCTTATTCAGGTATTCCTGCGGGGGAAAAGCATTGACCATGTTACAAATCATTCCGGAGAAGGATATGTGGAAAATACATGCTTTTGCTGCATTATCTTGTACAATTTTTAATGGCAGGTCAAACCTGTAGGTGTGATTTGGTGACCGATGGCGCCCATTTCATGGCCTCTTTCAGGATTTCTCCACAGCGGGCGGCAAAATCCTTCACTATGCTCTACACATGACATAGCAAATTTAGCACAAATACACAGGCGATACAATGCCAAATATACATTTATGCTTTCTCTACTCATTTTACATTCAAAAAAGGAAATGGTAAGACTTTACTTGACGGGGTGTTCATAAGACTTTCACAAAACACTTATAATATTACATAACATGAAAATGAAGGAGATTTTATGTGTGTTTATGACAACCATCATTTGCTTAACTATGTACAATACAATACATTCATTCATTCATTTTCCTTGGGCTTCGTCCCTTTATTCATCAGGGCTCGCCGCAGCAGAATGACCCGCTAACTTATCCAGCATATGTTTTACACAGGGGATGCCCTTCCAACTGCAACTGTTTTTGTGACCTCAACTACACTGCAAAAAATATGTTGCTCACTTCAATTTTTAAGTTGAACCAATTTAACTTTACAAGCCATTTTAAATTGCATCAATTAAGCCGACTTAAAACATCAAGTTCAAATTTGTTTCGCTTAAAATGTTAACCTGATTAATGTTAACCTGATTAACTTTCCAAACTAAGTTAAAGTAACATAGAAAAATAAGTTGTCATGACATTTGATTGTCGTTTTTTTTACAACATACATCGGTACAAATTGAATTTGTCATTAAAATGTCAGAAAATAAAATAATTTCGACACTTAGAAACATGTATATCTATTATGAAAATTTTTTTACATTGACGCATTCTGCTAAATGTTTTCCTTTAAGCTGCAGCTCTGTAGCCAGACAGGATGTATATTTCTGCAAGCTGAGTTTCCTGTTCTTGCGTAAAGGTGTTAAACCTGTGTTCATTTGTGATACACCAATGCTGTGTACGCTTCTGAAACCTCTGCATAGGTTAGAAAACTTCTGACCTTGAAAAAATAATTGGCTGAATCGTAGAAATAGCTGAATTAAGATCGAGTGTAGGGTCGAATCGAGATCGTGATCTTTTTTTCGATTGATCGTGCAGCCCTAGTGTTAACCCAAGTAATCAACCAAACAGAACAGACAAACACACACACAAACAAACAAATAAGTCCAGTATCTGTACCTCTCTGGCCTCATAAGTGTCCGGCACTGTGATGCGATATGGTGTGTCTGGTATGTCGTAATATGGCTGGTCTTTGTGGATATCCTAAAAAACAGAATCAATAATGAGTCATAAACATCTCTTGTGACAAATATCTCCATGATTTGCATGTTAACTTGAGCTGAGCAAAGAACGAAGCACGTACAGCACTGAGCGAAAGAGACAGAGTCTGTAATATATCCAGCATGGTCCTCAGAACACGGCCGCTCCACAGCAAGTGTGGAAAACTGAGGGGAAATACAAAAAACTGATAAGCAACCAACATACATTAAAACACTTAAAGCCCTGGGTATACTTCAAACTCAGTTCTTTTTCATTTCAGGCCAAAAAGGAAGCTTGAAAAAAGCTGAGTGACGGTATACTGTTTTCGAACATCCAGAGAACCCAGTGACACAGTAGGTGTGGTTGTAAATGTGTCTCGAGTGTCTCCTAAACACAATGACAATGGCGGCTATGAGTGAACAAATGTGTCATATAAGGCAAACAGCCTTCTCCAGCGAGATGCTGCATCAAGGCACACCACACTGCTTTCTATTTGACGCGGACTGACACTGAATGGAACAATGTTTAGAATTTTATGGGACACGGCACAATGTGGTTGTGCTTCTCATCCAGTGTGTGACTCAAGAGTCTTTTAAATCTCTCAGTGTGAATACCATCTGTACCAGAGATACAATGTTTGCTAACTTAGTGTTGTTGTGCTGAATGTTTTTCTCCTGCCTGACTTTGAACCAAGCGGCAACCTCCCGCTCTCCCTCGGGAGGCCAATACGGAAGTAGCTGAAACTGCAATTCATCAAAATTCCACTAGTCCTGCTCCATAATAGAGCAAAGTGCAATTGAGCCCTCTGTTAGAATGGCCAACTTTACAGCAGAAATAAAGGTGTTTACAGCCTGGTACAAAGAACGATTTTGGTTCATATAGCTATTATTACCCTCCATGACAACTGTGAGGGGGGTGAATTTTTTTATAACTCATCCATTTCCTTTATATTAGGGTATATTAAGTTTGCATAATTAAGGGCGTGGCCACTTGAGTGACAGCTAGGTCTCGCTGGTCACCGTCACTTCACCTCAGCTGAATCCGGCAGATTAGCCACTGATCTCAGCATATTCATCATATTTTTGTGTTGTTTTATGTGGCTTTACACAGTCAGCTGCCTTTTGGACTTATTTCTTACAATTATCAGATGACATTCATGTGGTCTCCGGTTCCCATGTGAGTAAAGTTATATACTTGTATACCATCTCTATAAATGTATTTGTTTTATTTAAGATCATTTATCATTAATATTTTTCTTTAGACCTGTAAAGCACTCCAGAATGTGCCAGATTGATTAGCTGTAGGCTCTAGAACAGTCATCTGAAGCGTTATCATACAGTGTTATGCTGGAGTTCATCAATAGTCTTGCATTTACTAACACAGACTATATTTGAAGTGTTTGTAAGAAATTTCTGGTTTTCCTCCTGTTGAAAAACATCATAAGAACAATGTTTAGTGGCTCAATGTGTTACTACAGTGTTTTTAAAAGTCTAAACACTTTATTGATATAGTGTACAGCCAAGCACATGTGGTCAGAACACAAACGAGTCGCAGGTAATAAAGTATCAAGCGTTTCTCCCAAAGTAAAGTCTGTTTCTCAAAGGGGCATGGGGCGATAACCGCTTTCAAGGTATACTGCGGTTTGGAAAAGTCAAGGTTTTAAAACAGTCAAAATGTTCTGCTATATCGTTCCTAAGGTCTGTGTAAGATTTTTTATTTACGCTTTTCTTTTAGGACAACAGTATCTTTAGCAGAAACAATATCCAAAGATGCCGTTTTAAATAGTAAAGAAATCAGTGTTTTAGAAACTAACGAAGACAGCAGATGTCAATGATTCATTTGAATGATTTAGCCTGACATATTTACTTCTCCAAAATATTAGAAATCTTTCAAAGAATAAAATATATTGTTTTCAATGGGAAAAAAGTTGTATTTTTTACTCAGACATTTAAAAAGAATAGATTTTAGAGCAGTGATCGCAATACCGTGAAACTGTGATATTTTTATCCAAGATTATCATACCGTCAGAATCTTATACCGGCCCCTGCCTAAGTTAAACGAACTCCCTCTAGCTCCCTCAGCGGTTTCAAACTGCCGAAACGAACGTAAGTTTGCCATTTTAGTTATTCATTCGAAATATACCCGGGCCTTAACTAAGTTCAGTTCAATCTTTGATCATTTCTACAAAAACAACATCTCCACAGACAGAACACAGAAGTATAGAATAGTCTGGAATGATTGTAATGGCCAACAGTAATGAATCAGAACTCACGTCTCAGCGAGTCCTGACAGATATTTGTCAGCAACTCTTCGGATTCTCTTATGAATGTGGTTGAAGTTGACCAACAGAAACTGAGCATGACTTTCCAACTCCTCCTCATGGGCTTTGGTCTTTGCCTTAGAGACAAAAAAACACAAAGAATATAGAAATTAGCGAATCAAGGTCAATTTGTTCACTTTAAACCTTTAAGATTTGATTTACCTTGTCAGCCATCATCTGTAGAAAGACATCGAAGACCTTGTCACCTACTGCGATGACACACTGCATCATTCCTGAGTGGGGAAAAAACAGCAAAATCACATCAAAATCATTGACTTCTCACAAATATGACCCAGGACCATAACATTTAGAAAATGATGAGAATTAAACAGAAAGAACATGGCATTATTAAAGCTTCTGCCATAAAAAGATGTGAAATTCTGGGTTTTACGTATGACTAGGATTTATTTAGATATTAATGAGATTTTTGTGACGATGTTGAATGTATTTGTGTTACTTGTACGTGATGTTGGTGTGATTCAAAGATAAATTCCGCTTGTGGATGATAAAGAAAGTCAAAGTCAAACCAGTTATACACTCAGTGTCAGTTTTTGGGAATTGAGATGAAGTTTTTTTATAAAAGTTGAATAAATAAGCTTTTATTGATGCACTATTTAAAAATCTGGAATCCGAGGGTTGCTAAAATACTGAGGAAAAACAAGTTTCAAGATGTACAAATTAAGTTCATATGAATGCACATTACTATTAAAAATGAGTTTTAATTGGGTTTTTTTTTTTTAAAGATGGGCTCCTGTTACTACGTGTCTGAACATGGCTACAGCACATAGTATTTCCAGCTCTATCCTTTGAAACTGAAAATGATGAATGTGTCTTTTTATCATTTCTTTTTATTTACTGCTAGTGTTACTTGTTATTTTTTAATAACCGCTGTTTTAATGTATAAAAATAGTTATAAATATTAGTTTTGATATATTTACAGTAGGAAACTTGTAAAAAAAAATACTTTAACTGAGCATGATCTTAATATTCAAATGATTTCTGTCGTAAAAAGAAAATCATTTTGACCCATACAATGTATTTTATTATTTCAAAAACTATACAAAAAAATGGTTTTGGATTGGTAGGACTGGATTAGGATTGGTTTTGTAGATCAGGATCACAAATGTACAAAAGGTCTTTAAATACACATATAAAATACTCTTTAAAAACATGTGGAACTAGAGAAAAATCAGATTCTCCCTAAAACAGAAAGAAGACAAATCCTACAATATCTGGCAACCTTTCATAAATTAGTTTAAAGCCATAAATTCTACAGGAAATATTTAAACTGAAGCGGATTGGACCAGTTTAGATTAAAACTGAAGGTCAGTATTTTGTTTTTATTTATTTATTTTGTTTTTGCATTTATGCATTTTGATTTATTTATATGTTTTTATTATTTTTATTGATCTATTATTATCGTACTTCTGTGAGCATTGTTTGTATATTGTATTGTCAATTGCTGTGTATATGTTTGTTGGACTGAATTTGTAAGTCCTTTTTGAGATACATATACAGTGGGGAAAATTAGTATTGAACACATGCTTTTTTCCTTGGAATAATATTTCTTAGCAAGCTGTTGACATGGAATTGAACCAGATTTTGGTAAAAACCCCAGTTTTTATAAACAATACAAACATAACAATAATGTGTAATAACAATGGAATGACACAAGGAGAAAGTCAGGTAACTGGCTGGGCCATTCTACAGCTTGATTTTCTTTCTCTGAAAGCCTTTGAAAGCTTCCTTGGCTGTGTTTTGGATCATTGTCTTGCTGAAATGTCCTCCCTGGTTTCATCTTCATCCTCCTGCTAATGTAGATGTTAGACTGAAGCAGCTGCTATTCACTTTCAATGAGGAAGGGTAGAGGATTGTTGAAGAACTACTGAGAGATTTCAGCTGCTGTCTGGGCTTTTCATGCCTTTATACACCTCCCTTTCTTCATGTGTTTAATACTTTTTCCCTGTGTCATTTAATTTTTATACACATAGCTTTATTTGTAAATTAATTAGATTACATTTCTTTGCATATAGGGATTTATTTGGTTGTTACTAACATCTGGTGAAAATTTCAAGTCAACAGCATCTTTAGAGATATGTTTTCTGAGGAAAATGGTGACGTGTTCAATACTTATTTTCCCTGCTGTATATACATATTCCTTAAATCATCCAGAAAATAAAATTACAGCAGGTCCCGCTCACCTGATTTATCCTTCTGAATCGCTCGGTCTTCAAAATAGCGAAACATCACTTGGAATCGATCAGACTCCTGAGATCGTAACACTCTGAGGAGGAAAAAAAGAGATGGGATCATTTGGCTGTTCAGTCTAAAAACCATCAGACTCGAGTGAAAACGCTGGTGTACCTCATGTATTCCAGCCGGTAGACGGACAGCAGGTAGGTGGACATGGCAAAGTCCAGTTTATTAATAAGCGCAGCGACCTCCGGGGGAGGATCCAGCAGGTTAATGATGGTTCCCCTCAAATCATTGAGCTCAGCCTGGAAACAGCAAATTTGAGATTTCAATCTCTATCCGGGTCACGGCACCAAATAGGGTATAGGCACAGCTAGTGTTTTTTCCCCTACTGATGAACTTCTGGTGAACGTTTAATGTTTATAATTTCATACAGTTCCTTTTACAGCATCGATGTTGTAATGTAATTAAAATATAATCAGTTAAACAGACTTAAGCATTCATTTAGTTGTTTAAGTGTAAAACGAGATGAAAAGCTGCTTAAACGCAAGCACCATCAGTAGCAGCATTTAGGTCATTTGCTGGTGTTTTTTTACTATCTGCATGTGTTTTCTTAAGTTGCAGGGCCCTGAGCTCTTTCAGTTATCATACTTTGGGGTAATGATGCCCTGTGATCAGTGTTTCAGAACAAAAAACAAGCAGTACCGGCGTGACAGTGTCGTTCTTCAGGGCCGAATTATACTGCAGCTCTGAGCGCAGCGGTTCTCCGCTAGGGAAGGTCAGCAGTGGGGATTTTGTTGCAATCTCACACACTCCCTCATACCACTCCTCCGGCCACAAACCTGAAAATGAGGAAAGATGATGATTATTCAGACCAAACACAAAGAGACGGCTTATGTTTACCATAATAAGGAATAAGGTAAAATGAATCACCTCACTGTTCAAAGAATCGTTACTCTGTTCAAATGACTCACCTCACTGTTCAAAGAATCGTTACTCTGATCAAATGAGTTATCTCACTGTTCAAAGAATCATTACTCTGTTCAAATGAATCACCTCACTGTTCAAAGAATCATTACTCTGTTCAAATGAGTTATCTCACTGTTCAAAGAATCATTACTCTGTTCAAATGAATCACCTCAATGTTCAAAGAATCGTAACACTGTTAAAAATGCTTCAACTCATACAAAAAAACCAGCCAAAGTGAAGAGGTGTATTTTCATCAATAAAATTCTCCCCAGATCCACGTCAGTATCTGCTGACAGCTCTGCCACATCCGCTTCTTGCTCAGATATCAGCTTTTCAATCCAACGACGATTTCTTGAATGTGGAGGGGCTCTGGATTTCTCTCTGTTGCTGTCTCATCTATCTCTCTCTCCATCATCTCTCTGCATCATTTAATATTCTCAACCGTAACTTTCTCAACCGTAACTTTTCCAATCATAACTTCCTCTCTTGACCAAATATGGTGCGTCGATGGAGTTCCGTTCGCTCTCCCATTGACTCTTAAAGGGCCCATGACTTTAATACATAGAATGATGAAATGGCTCATTTTCCTTGCCTTCTTTCTCTCTTTTTTCACACCACTTCCACTTTATTATTATTATTATTATTATTATTATTTATCATTAGTAACCTAGGTTATCCGGGTTACACAACACTCCACTTATTTTGAAGAAGTTGAACAGTTGTCTTGAACCATATTTGAATCCATTTAGCCTGGCTGAGTCACTTTTAGCCTAGCACAGTAAATTGAATCTTATTTTAAAAATAAATCTAATTTAAAAATAAACAGACAAAAAAAGATACGCTTATGACTTTTTGTGGAAAAGGGTCACATATATCCATTAAACCATCACTAAAAGATTTAATGTTGGCCTAAAACTTTTGCACAGTACTGTAATTTGTCCAACATATATAAATAAACAGACAAAATGCTACAAAATGTTAAACTAAATGATGTACACATGATCATTTATTAATATGGAATATCTGACCTGAGCCCTCAACAGCGAAGCCCATCACAACCGAATACAGCCAGAAATCTCTGAACAGCTTCTGCAGCCTCGGTTTGGCCTCTTTTATGGCTGGCAAACGTTTGGTTAGCTATAAGGTGAAAAAAGCAGGCGGATAACATTATGAACAACACATTACAATCGGGTTTAAGCAAAAACAATAATTGTGTAAACTGTTGGCAACCGAGGAAAAATAATGTTCATTTTAATCACAAAAACAGACTCAGGAAAGCATTTATTGGGTATAAGACAAATTGTATACCCTTTTCTAAGCATCATTTACTGTATATCGATTTATTTGTTCATTAAAAGAAATATCAGTTCAACACAGTAACTTAGGTCAAAAATAAAATAGGTCAGATGTCTTTTTACACATACAGTGAGTAACAGTACAGAGTGACCATTACCGCTGCATGTGACGACACCACGGACAAAGGGACTACGGAAATGTGTTTAGGACTAACAGCAGTTTGCAACAATGCCACCAGGGGGCACAAAGAGACAGATACGAATGGACAGAAATATACAGCAGCTGTAAATACCCTGCTACTTGTAAATGAAAATGTTAGCTAATGCATTAACTCACAATAAACCTTTTAACTGCATTAATAGTAAACGTTACGTTTTATTGTACATGACAATATTTCTGTATATTTGTAGCATAACGTAAAAGAAATAGCATTATCTTTATGTATAAACAGGGAAATCCCAATCACAGCTTTAGTCTGTGTGCACCTAATGTTTGACCTGTACAATATTGGTCCAAAAAAGAAATATTCTCTTACCACAGCAATCACAGGAATGAGAACTCCGAGATTACCAGCGCTGCTTGACGCCTGAGGAAAAAAATCAACATAAAAAATATATATATAATTATTTTTAGGGGTTTTCACCTTTATTTGATAGGACAGTAGAGAGTATTGACAGGAAAGCATGGGGAGCAGAGAGAGGGAAAGGATCGGCATAGGACCGTGAGGCGGGAATCGAACTCCGGTCGCCACGAGCACCGGAGTGCATGTCAACGCACTAACCACTACACCACCACTGGCGCCGACGTTTCTCATCAAATCTTGACCAATAAAATGCTCTCTAATATCTGACATGCCCCGCCCCCTTCAAGACACTTCACACTTAGCGTGCTTGAGCTCAACCACTCTCACTGAGTGGCGTTGTGTGGCAAGAGTCTGTAAATATAACCAGCTTCTAAATGTATTCACTTTATTTGTTATAATCAAACATGATAAAAAAGTCTGCAGAACGTTCTCCCTTTGTACGTGTCAGGGGGAAAGCATTAAGGATGTGTCAGAATCCAATTTTGCTATTTTAAGGATAAAAATCCATTCTGCGCCGCGGCGCATGGTCTAACAGGGTTGTGCTTATTTACTTAATGAGTTCTGGATGTGTTTTGAGCATAACATGCATTAAACCAATCAGAGTCTCGTCTCCCATTCCCTTTAAGAGTCAGTTGCGTCGCACCATGGCATATTTGCTATTTACATGGCGGACTTTGTAAGACAAAAAACTGAACACTTCACTAGCGAGAAAACAGTCAAACAGAGCATCTGCAGCGCGAGGATAAAGAACGAGCCTCCTCCATTCGGCCTCTTTACTTTCTCTTGACTTTTACTCTTTACTTTCGTGGATGAGGAAACGGTGGAAACTTACTCCACTGAAGACATCCAGTAGTCTACTTATTTAATTTTGTTTAAGCTCAGAGATTTGTTTCAAAACTATTTCCAAATTCAGTTCTAATTTCCAGCAAACGAATAAACGAACAATAATAATGAAGTGTGGTCAAAACACTGAGCTATATCCAAACACACGTCCCAAACATACGCCCCATATGGTGATGCAGACGTCTCCAAAACCTGACAGGTGGGCAAATCTAAATAGTTTTTATTAAAACAAATATAAATATACATATAATGAATTATACTTCAACTAATAATAACATTATATAAATGCAGATTGTCATGAATGAACTGAAAAAGAGGTGAAGAAAGCATAAAGGCAGTGGTTTTTATATTTATGTAGAAAATAATTTTTTTTTGTAATATTTAAATCCTTTATTTTTTTTTATCTGTAAAGATATTTGTGTGTTGCTGTACATCATGTGTGTATTAAGCAATGTGTAAGAGTTTGGACCTGCATAGGTGCATAACTAACTGCGCTGGACTTTAGAGCAGGTCAATGGACTTTTAGCTGGTCAATGGCGCGGTCTATTTCAGTTCCTCAAAATAGCAACGCGTCAACAATGCGCCTTAACACACCTCCTTTCTAGACCAGCACACCCATGAGTCCACAAAGTGGCACAAATAGATTTACTATTTAAACAATGTGGTGCAAAACGGGGAAATTACTGTTGCGCTGGTCTGAAAATAGCAACAAATCACGCCAAACACGTCTTGCGCCTTGTGTATTATAGGGCCCAATATCTCCCTTATTAGCATAGGATGTTAGTCTTGTTTCTGAATCTGCCACTATGCTGGCATTTGTAGCTCTGCCCTCTTTCGAAAAGAGCACAATATCATTTGAATTTAAAGCGATAGTCAACAAAATGTGTGTGTGTGCTCTTTTTCCAGTAATTTTCCTTCTGCATTCACACAGGGCAGCATTCCGGGAAGTTATCAGTAATCTTACAATTGCTCTTTCCGGAAAATTGGCAGAACGAGTTTACAGGCATTTTCAAAAAGGGCCCGTTCACACATGATCTCTTTCCGGAAAAGTCTGTATGTGTGAAAGGGGCTGTGCATTAAACCCACTGGCGCCAAAGTGGGGAGTGTTCACAAACACTTGTGTCTGCAGAGGTATTCGAAACCTCTTTAAATCTAGAACAAAGAAGACGTCTGCTGTGGGTTTACTGGGGGCTTTAATTTGATGTTTGGGTACCTTAAGGGCCGGGCCCTTCTCGCTGGCTCTTTCACTGGCCCGTTTGCCCTCCAGCCCCAGCTGCACAAACAGCTCCAGCAGATTGACCAGCAGCTCGTCCACCATCTGCTCCGTCTGCAGGTTGGCTGCAATGTTGGCCAGAGCATTGATCACGGCCAGAGAACAGTGCCTGTGCCAAATACAACAACACTGAGTCAAAAAAAAGGTCAAGAATTATATCATGCACATATAATACCGGTGCTATATATATAAATATTCTAAATATTCTGCAGCCAATTCAGATGTCATTTCGTCCTCTTGTATAGTAAAGTTTTTTATTAAGTCGTTTATTAAAGAATAATTATTGAATGTTTCTCTCGCTCTCATGGCTGTGCGCTCGCAGTTGACTGCGAAGCCAATAGAAAGTAGGTTTAAATGAAAAGGTCATGTAAAAATGCATACAATTAACGGCAACTTTCGAAAGCCAAAGCCAAATACATTAGAACTTCTCCGAGCACATTTCTAGAACTGCTCGATCTTGCAGATTCGCACTCTACAACATCAGAAAGGTCCGATCCTTCCTATCTGAACATACAGCTCAACTCATTGTTCAAGCTCTTGTTCTCTCCAAACTGGACTATTGCAACTCTCTGCTAGCCGGGCTACCAGCTAGTTCTATCAAACCTCTTCAGCTGCTTCAGAACGCAGCAGCACGAGTGGTCTTTGATGAACCCAAAAGAGCACATGTCACTCCGCTAGTCACCCATTTGCACTGGCTGCCAGTTGCTGCCCGCATCAAATTCAAAGCTCTGATGTTTGCTTACAAAGCGACCTCTGGCTTTGCTCCTTCTTATCTGCTCTCACTTCTGCAGATATATGTGCCCTCCAGAAACTTGCGTTCGGTGAATGAACGTCGCCTCGTTGTTCCATCCCAAAGAGGGAAGAAATCACTTTCCCGAACTCTCACATTCAATCTGCCCAGTTGGTGGAATGAAATCCCTAACTACATCAGAACAGCAGAGTCACTTGCTGTCTTCAAGAAACGACTAAAAACTCAACTGTTTAGTCTCTACTTTCCTTCCTAAGCTGTAACTGCCTCTCTGACTATACCACTAACTGTACTCTCTCAAATAAAAGCAGATTACTAATGCTTTGCTTCTTAGACTTTACACACCTGAAACTTGCCTACAGCACTTATTCACACGTGACTGTCTGTGGAAGCGTTGACTGTTCTCGAGCACACAGAATCACAAGATATGCAAATTGCAGATATTTGGTTATGTTGATATAAAAAAAGTGTTAAAAGGATGATAATAAATAAAAAACAAAATCCATTTTAAAAAGCGTCACCAAATACACTTGGGTGGTCATTAATATACCTGGGCGAAACGCCCACGTAAAGTCTATGTGTGGGAAGCACTCAATACAATTTAAACAGTTTGACATAAATATATAAATTAACCATATAAATAATAAGAATATTACTAAAAGGAAGAAATTATATCTAGAGTATGTTGAATTAGATGAATTTTAATAGTAAGTTTTTTCTCAAAAGCATTATTATTAGTACATATTTTATTCATTATACACACTCGGTTACGAATTTATCACACACATTTGTAAGTTTTGCTTTGGAAGAGAGAGTAGGTAAAATACAATGTCTCAGACGTTGAAGGTTTACATTTTCTTTTATTTTGTAGTTCGAGTATAAGAGTTAAATGGGTTTGTAATCTTTGTTTAATTCTTTTCTTTTGTTTGGTACAGTCTCATTCCGTTTGTCCTCATGTCTGTTGAACTTGGTTGATTTGTTTTTGTGAAATCGTAGTCTTATTTCTTATTACTACTTTTGTGTGAAACTTTATTTTTCTATAAGCATTTAAACATCCACAGCTTAACACTAACACACACACACACACACACAATACTCCTTATAAAAGCCAGAAACTAAGCTCTTTTTTGCACTGTAACTGATGATCGACAGTAAAAATGACCAATCCAATCTCTTCCCAACTGGGAAAACCCCCAAGAATCAAGAATGCATGATTATATGCGGTCATGGCTTTGCAATCAAAAAATGTCCTTATAATGGAGGTCAATGTGGAAAAACAGCCATGAACATAATGAAAGGTAAAGGAGTGTATTGTTGAGTTTTTGACAAATGTCAAAGCATTTTCCCAAAATATGTGTCAAAATAAGATTTGTCACCAAAAATCAGTCCATTTGCTGAAACATTTCACTAAATAATAAATAAATGTAAAAATGAATCACCTGTATCCATGATCCTTGTAGTCTTTGGTGGAGTAAACCATGGAGCTGGCCTTCACACTGATCTGCTGGAACAAGTTCCACACTTCCTGATAAATGTATTGCTGTGGGACAGAAACATGGAGATGTTAGCACTATAGACCGATCCAAACAAACAACCCTGATTTTCAGAACACAGAAGAGCTGGCTTACGTTTCCAGTGATGACCATACAGCCCAGCTGATCTATGATGAGCACATCGAGCTGAGATGGCGGCTGGCAGAACTTCTGCTGCAGGATCTGTAATATTGGCTCCATCACACGTGGTGTGTCTCTCAGAGCCACAGCGATGTGTCCTAACGCCCGTATGGTGTGGTCCGGGATCAGATGGGCATCCCTGAGAGGAAAACAGCACAAAGGATGTTCATTCTTACGAATCTCTTTAAAGGGCTGTAAAATTATTTAAAGTTATCATCTGTCTAACGTGGACTAGACATGAGATGATAACCGGTTTCAAGGCTTACCGCGGTTAAGAAAAGTCAAATACGTTTTTTCCATGTTTTTTTAATGACTATTTCATTTAGTTTTATTGTTTATTAAAATAAAATATATTTTGTTCAATGGGGAAACAGCTGTTTATTTACCCAGACATTTGAAAAGAACTTATTTTAGAGGAGTAATCATAATACCGGGATATTTTTATCCAAGGTTATCATAGCATCAGAATCTTATATTGGCCCATGCCTAATGTGGACTGGCTCTTTTAAAGAATCACTCTACTTTTATGGAGAAAGGCTCATTTTACTACTCGGGTCTGGCAGGAGCACTTTTGGCTTAGCTTAGCTTAGCATAAATCATTGAATCGGATTAGACCATTAGCATCTCATACTTGTGTGCATGTATAGCAATAAAATTATACTGCACTAAAATATGTTGTTTCTACAGATGATCATACTCAAAATATGAAATGCTCTGCTTTATATTGGTCTACACCAGTGTTTCCCAACCCTGTTCCTGGAGGCACACCAACAGTACATATTTTGGATGTCTCCCTTTTCTGACCCATTAACTTCAGGTGTTGGCGTCTCTTCTGATGTTATGATAAGATGATTCAGGTGTGTTTGATTAGGGAGAGGTTGAAAATGTGTACTGTTGGTGTGCATTCAGGAACAGGGTTGGGAAACACTGGTCTACACAATAACTGTCTTAAATAAAGTTGTTTGCTCGGTTTTATGGGATTGCAGTTTATTTTTTAACTGAATCAGGTAGGTCTTGAACCATTACTTTGACCAATTTTCTAATACTCTTTGTTACCAAATCTCAATTTCATGCATTCTATTAAAAAATAACTACAATTTTCAGCATGAGAAACTGTCTTAAATGCCTTAAATTCCCTTAAAAGTCTAAATATACTCAAAACAAAATAGCATATCTTATTGTCTTGGAAAAAAATACCAAAATTAACAAAGTTTATTGTTAAAACAAGAAATATCTGCAAGTGGGACAAGAAAAATAAACATTTTCTGACAGCATCTGGGTCAGACTCATTTTTCTTGTTAGTTTATTGAGTCAGTTTACACCTCAGGTAAGTACATCTTGATTTATTTAAATATTTGGTACACCTAAGTAGGACAAAAATACTGAGTACTGAGAATTTTCCAATTATTATCCACAAAAAATATTGAATTTGATGGTTGAGAAGTGATTTACAGTCTGTGTTTTACAACATACTTGTCATTTTCCTGCGAAATGTACAGACGGTTGGAAAGACTGGCGAGGAAAGCTTCAACGATGACTGAATCCATGGTCAATCCTGCTTTTAAACACCTGGATTAACAAAAAAACATTAGATCTCAATATACTTCATAGAACAAATATAAATTATGCACAGGGACAAATGATCACCTAAAACAGAATTTCTTGAGTCCAGATGAGGTTTACCTGCATATATTGTTGATGGAAATGTCTCGGAGCTGCTCATACATGGACGGCTGGCTCTTCTTGCTGGAGTGAGAGCTGAAGGTGGACTGGGAATGCTCGTTGGTGACATGAATCTTGATCTCACCTGCTCCTGTTAAGTTGAAGATGGAGTTTGTTTGAAAGTAATTAAAGTAAACGGCAGCATTAATCAACTTCTGATGAGACCAAAATCAGGAGATGATCTGACCTGTGGTGTACTGACTGTGGTACTTGTAGAGCTTCACTAGTACAGGTGAAGGAACCACCAGAAAATCTCGTAGAGACATGGTGACAGAGTGAGCCACCACAGGGAAACGCTCACAGAGCCGGCCGAGACCCTGTTCCAACAACACACAGAGCACGAATACACCAGAAATGAGGCTCTTATGAAATCTTTTTTGGTTGCACAGTGGCTCAGTGGTTAGCACAGTTGCCTCACAGCAAAAAGGTCGCTGGTTCAAGTCCCGGCTGGGCCAGTTGGCATTTCTGTGTGGAGTTTGCATGTTCTCCCGTGTTAACGTGGTTTTCCTCTGGGTGCTCCAGTTTTCTCCACAGTCCAAACACATGCGCTGTAGGTGAATTGAATAAACTAATTTGGCTGTAGTGTATGAGTGTGTGTGTGTAAATGAGTGTGTATGGATGTTTCCTAGTGCTGGGTTGTGGCTGGAAGGGCATCTGCTGCGTAAAACATACGCCGGAGTAGTTGGTGGTTCATTCCGCTGTGGGGACCCCTGATAAATAAGGGACTAAGCCAAAGGAAAGCCTGTCTTCTACATACTGAGCAGTAGTTTTGCGCCTTAACATTCACAGAAATCATTCTAATCGAATCAACCACTGATCAAATCAAGGCAATTTAGCTTTAATAATTGAGTTCCACATGTCTATCCATGCTGCAGTAATCACAGGGCCCTATGAAATGTTATATTGCATCCCAAAATGTCCAGAGGTCATGACGCACCTGTAAGCAGCAGATGAGCAGAGGCATGTGGGCGATGATGACTTTGCTGGATGTCTTGGACTGGAGCTTCTCTGACAGTTTAGTGCAGAGATTTTCAGCACCTGGCAGAAATCATCCCAAATATGAAGAGTTAGAAGGGTCATGTGCAGTGATAGAAAGATTACCGAAAAATCACACTCCAGTAAAAGTACCATTGCCTCCTCAAAAATGTAGAGCAAGTCTAGTAAAAGGATCTTCTAAATAGTACTCAAAGCATGAGTAAAATAAGCCCTATTACTTACAACTTCGACATTTCCTCATAACATAAAGATATAGAAAGAATTAAAAACCCTTCTATAATAGAACAGTTTCTAAACGATGTACAAAATGGACATGAGACCAATAAAATAATTGCTAAAGGTTACTCAATATCTAAGAATACAAATAACACCTTACAGATAAAGGAGAAATGGGAGACTGAAATGGATAGAACAATTACTCTGGATACTTGGGAGGAAGTTTGCAGTGGAGTGCATTTTGAGACCAATTCTCAAATCTGGAGAGAATTTAAATGGAAGGTTATAACTAGATCTTTCAGAACTCCACAAATAATTTCAAAATGGAACCCTTCCTGCTCTAACAAATGCTGGAGAAATTGTGGTCAGAATATTGGTAACCACACTCATATTCTGTGGTCATGTCCTAAATTAAGTAACTATTGGAAAGACGTATTAAGGAAATCTTCCATTATGAATTTTCTGAAGATCCCACAGTTGCTCTGCTAGGGTTATGCCCTGAGGGCTTTGATGACAGATCATAAATTTACTTATTGCTGCAGCTTTGAAGTGCATCACATGCAGATGGCAAAATTCTGAACCTCCATCATATAATGCATGGATTCAGAAAGTGTGGGAACTGTATCAAATGGAACAAATAACATATGTATTACGACTTCAAAAAGAAAATCTTCCTAAAGAGATGGTCTCCTGTCATGCCTCTAATTCTTCAATAATGGGCCATACTGAACTCTGCGAACTATCGGAGAACAAGGACACTTTTTTTTTCCTTTCTTCACTTTATCTTTTTTTTTTTTTTTTTTTTCTTAATTTTTATTTTCATAATTATTATTATAATTGATGTTGTATAAAAATATTCTTTCTTTTATATGTCCTAAGGATGTTTTCTGTTCTGTACATGTATTTACAAGCATTTTGGTAGATAGAAATTGATGGTCTAACGTGTAAAAAAAAACTGTTACACTATATTGTACACTGTATTCTCAAATAAAAAAAATTTAAAAAAAAGAAGCCCTTTTGAAAGTACTCAAGAGGAGGGAGTATGACGCTGTGATGCTTTTCCATGCAGTTTGTGCATGCGTGTGTGTGAAAACGTAACATTCTGTAGTGCATTTACAGACTGTTTAAAGCCATTTGACGTGTTCATGACATGTCATCATACAGTAGACATCAATCCTCCTCTCATCAGTGAATTGCAGCCTAAAACAGACTAAAGTCTCTTGGGTGATTGCATGTAAAGATTTTGGACATCAACAATGTTCCTGAACAAAAGTGAAAGTACCAAACTGCAGTTAAAGTTGACAAAGTAATGATTTGGCAAATAATTCGATTACTTATGTCCATGTAAACATAGTCACTGTCTTTCTCCCCTGCGTCTGTGTGTTTGTTTGGCCTCAGCGCGTGCCCAAACGGAAACTCCCATTTTTATGCAAAACCTTCCCTCTTGCCCTCCCCTGACACTCCCACCTAAACAGAACTGGACACACCCACTTTCCTGACTTTTTACAAACTAGAGGTGTGAAAACACCCTGCTGAATCAGATTCTGCGCTTCTGTTGGTTCTTGGATCGACGCTCATCACAGCTGTAGTCACACTGCAGGAAAGTGTCTGAAACCGTCTGACACTCCCAGAACTTAATCAGAGGGAAAACCTGATCGCACCGAGCATTAAGCAGCTGTCTGTGAACATGTCAAACCAACAAAGATCACAGATTTTAGCCTAGAATTTCAAGAATCTTTTAGGATTTCCCAAATTTGTCTCAGATGACAAAATCGTGGCTGAAATCTCACAGTGTGAGCAGGGCTTAAAACACTAGAGCTTAGATCAGGCCCAAAAAATGACACCCGCTGCGAATTGTGCAACTTTGTAGACCCAAACATGTTTTTCTTGGGCCGACTTTGCTAAAATATTCATATCATATTTCTAATTATGGCATAGCTTTCCACCCAATTAGGCTAATTAAGTAATGACTGAACCCCCCTCCACAAATGCTCGATCACGGCCCTGCCCATGTGGGCTCGGGCTCAGGCAAAGAATCTAAACTCTATTGGACACCTTCCAAACATGCCTTGAAATTGTTCAATACGATGGAAAATTATTATTATTTGATTGGACTGGAACGGCAGGAATGATGTTTCAACTTTAGCCATTCCCCATAGACAGGAAAAAAGAAAAAAAGTGACTGCAGATTGAAGGAAAACAGCGGAGTAAAAGTACGGATACTGCACTGAAAATGTACTGAAGGGAAAGGAAAAGTGCACATTTTTAAAACCACCTTAAAACTAGAGAAAAACTCTAGTAATTTAAGGATTTGTAATGTTACTTTACACCCCTGGACACGTGACGTAAGTGTTGTGCTGTAATTCTCTGTCAGGTCTCACCCTGTTCTTCCGTGACGGCCCACACCATGAGGTCCACACAGGCGGCGTTGGCCTGACAGCGCAGCTTAAGCGGGTTCAGTTCACTGTGCAGATACTCCACATCATGCAGGATCCTCTGCAGCTCAGACTGACTGCTGCTGAACTGCTCCAGAACAAAGTCATGGACCTCCTTCACAAACGACACCTGCAGGTCTGTGCACAAAAAAAGTCTGTGATAAAATATCTGTGGAAAAAGCAGGACTGATTTGGGGAATGTGAATAAAACACTCTTATTTAATTAGAACACTTTCTTAGTGTCCGATCACACTGAACACACCTTCCATTCTCAGAATGAAAGGCACAGCACACTGCCTTTTTTGTTGACTAGGCATTTACCTGTCATCTCTATTGCCAGACTGACTTAATTCCAGGGCTGCTGCTTTTTAACATTATGATAATATTGTGATATTCAAGATATGTGAAGTTATACAGCTCCGAAAAACTCCAAACAGCAACCACTAGTCTTTCCTCCATCTTTATTAAGGAATTACTGTTTCCCCGATACAACGTCCACTCCGTTACTGACAATAAAATGCGTGTTGATATAATTGAGAACACTGAAGTGGCTTTCATGCGAGCAGCGTCTCTCTCAGCCAGCCATAGGACCTCTCTCTCTCTGGGGTGTGTGTTTGTGTGTGTTCGGGGCTGGGGCGGGTCACATAACCAACCAGTGATGATGATTGGTGTGTCTGTGAATGTGGTGTAACTGAGAACGTGATGATTGGCTTAGATAGGGTTCATTTCCATCGTTCACCAATCAGAGGCAGAGTAAGGCAGGTGTTCACACACAAGCACACGCAGTCAGTCGCACACACCGACGACCAGGAGTCAGAACGATGGCAAAGCCAACAAGTTCAAAGGTTGCGAGAGCAAACTGGAAATATAAGCACGACTCTTCCCTCGCAGAGGTGAACGGCAGATTTCAGCAGATTTTTAGCCCATCATTGAGTCTATGTATTTACCTGTGTAAATTGATATTTATTCAGTTTTTTAATTAATTTCAAGAATTATATTGTGATATAATAATAGTAATATTAAAATATTCATATGATTTATTTACAATACAGTTTGTAAAGTAACATTTTCTGTCTTTTAGTTCATTTTATATGAGAGACGTGCTCTGTTTACCAAATAAGTGGATCTAATTGGATTTGCATTGTAAACATTAAGTAAAAGTTAAAAAGGTATTATTTTTATTTCATGGATTAAGTTTTTAGTTATGAAACTCCTAAACTCCTTATTCTCCATAAATCTGCAGATTTTTTACTAAATTCTCCACAAAAATAGCAAAAATGTCCGCAGACTCTGTCTGGCCCTACTAATTTCTCTTTTAAAGGAACGTGCCCAACACTGCTTATAAATACACAGAGACCTTTTAAACAAATGTTATTATTAACTTGAAAACCATCTAGTTGTAAAGTTACAGAACGGCCAACTGGGAATTCTCCTGGTTCCCCGAAAGCCCGCACTATTTCTATCTGTGCTACGTTCTTGTTATGTCCTGGTAAATGAGGCGCACCATTACATGTTCAGAGAAAAGCTTCTTAATTATTCTGCTTGTAATGACAATGTGTGTGATATTTGTATTGACAATCGTGATTTCTCTATTATGAAAATATCAATCGTCTTAAAATGCAAATTTGAAATCACTGAGCCCTAGACAGCAATCATGTTTATGACGGATTTATGACAAATTTTGATGTCTTGGTAATGTCAAGTTGTCATGACAAAGACAAAAACAGGTTGTGATGTAATTACTTATGTCAAGTTCATTCATTCATTTTCCTTCGACTATGAGCCTTATTTATCAGGGGTCGCCACAGCGGAATGAACCCCCAACTATTCCAGCACATGTTTTACACAGCGGATGCCCTTCCAGCCGCAAATATGTCAAGCTGTCATAACAAACAATGTCATCTTTGCATTTAAAAAGTCATAACTGAGCGAATGACACTTAACGACAGTTGTTATAAGCAATGTACAAAATCTCATACATAATCTTGACATGTGTTATGACAGCTTGACATATGATTATATGATTATAAAGGTCTCATGACAGTCTTCTGGACACCCTCTTCAAGTAAAATGTTTCCAAAAATAAGTTTTAAAAATTACCTTTCATATAATACAACGAGTCCCTCAGCATTTTAAAGATGGCCACGTACAGCGGATCACTGAAAGTCTTGTAGTACAGACTAGCCGTGGGATTGATCTGCAAATCAACACGGAAATCACCAGACTGTTTGTTTTTAACAGCATAAATAAAGCAGAAGAGTTTAAATCAAAGCATGTACCTCCAGAACTTCAGTCATCGCCTGATCTAGTGTCTTCATGAAGGGTTCTGACACAAACTGCTCGACCTATCAGAAAAGAGAACGAAATGTGGTAAATGTGGCACTGATGGCGGAAGAACAGAATAGATACACTGCAGAACACAGACCATCTGCAGAAGCTGCCTCAGTAAATCCAGCGGTACGGTAAACTCTTTACTGTTGCTGCCTGTGAAGAGCGGAGAGACGGAGAAACTGGAGCTGATGGTGGAGAAATAGTAGTCTGGGTCCACAGCACTGCCGTCGGGCAGATACGAGCCTGCTGGAGAACAAAAACATGAACAAGTTAAAAACCCATCAAACCTAAACAGAATCAAAAAGTTACACATTTTACTTTATTAACATTTTATATATATATATTCATTAATTTTCCTTCAGCTTAGTCTCTTATTTATCAGGGGTCATCATATTCATCATATTATTTTTATTTTTGAAAACTCTGAATCAGACTGAATTTAAGAACTGTGGGAAAACTTGTTTATATTGATAAATTCACCTTCGAAATAAGGAGCAGAAGGGTCAGCAGGAGAACTCGGAGGAAGTCCAGCACGTTCTGGACTGGCCTGTAAAAACAAGCAGGTCACGAGTATTTACCAGGGTTATTATACAACTATTACAACCAAATAAAATGAAGAAAACCTATACAATCAAAACCATTAAACTAAAAACATTTTGTCTTATAAATTCGAATGGATTTAAATTAAAATGTAGATTTTAACAACCTCGCAAAGAGACATCACATTTAGTAAATTTAATTAAAAAAAACAAACGATAAAATGATCAAAACTACAACCGAATCTCAATTACACACAAGCAGCACTCATAGTCATTGTGTGGTTTGTTATCTTCCAGCTTGCATTTTACAGCAGCAGACGCCCTCTGCCGGTGAAGAGAGGAACTGCATTCTATACCTGTTGTGAGATGCTGGAAACACTGCTGGTTTTGCGGCGTAAAGTGTCACTTTGGCAAACGGTGAGGAGTGAGCTGGGCAGGATGGAGCGGAAATCGTTAAAAGATCTTCGTCGGGTCACCTCTGCCCCATCTCCGGTGCCCGGGGGCTGAGGAATGATCCGGGGGAAGAGTTTGGACAACAGCGGCTCCTCTGTGTTGCTGTAGCGGCCAAACGCGCGCACCACTCCGAGCAGACAGGGCACGGTGTATTTACACAGGTATTCTGGGAAGGGAAGTCAGAAGAGAGTATTTTCACTCCGCCATGAAATACAGCAACTTTATGGTATTTAAAGCTTTAAGAAACCCTCGAGTCCTTAACAGATTTCATGTGTGTTGAGAATCAATGTAGATGACGTTAGCACCTATTAGCTTTAATTGGACCCTTTACACAAAACTGTTGAGACGCGTTTAATGGTCATCACCATCTCGTCCCTGTATGAACAGAGTAGGAGTCTGACTCGCATTACCGGCAATAAGTCAGACCTGTTACTAGTGCATGTTGGGCTCCGGGAGGGCTGCCCTTTGTCACCAATTCTGTTTACAACAGGGATCCGCAAACTTTGTCCGGTGTTCTGCAGATTTTAGCTCCAACCCTAATCAAACACACCTGAACAAGCTAATCAAGGTCTTACTACGTATACTTGAAACACCCAGGCAGGTATGTTGAGGCAAATTGGAGCTAAACCCTGCAGGGCACCAGACCTCCAGGAACGAGATAGGTGACCCCTGCTCTAAAACAATGTTTTTATGATGCAATTATTAATCATCAAGATGGATCAAATAAATTCAATTTCTTCCAATCTCACAATGATAATAAAAGCTATAAATTATACATAAAATCTAAAATAAGTAATAATTCCACATGGCCTTTGGGGAGGAAAACACAGACCTTTATCTTGGCCCTCGATGTTCTGACAAGTCTCCTGTAGCACCTGGATAAGGTTCATCACAGCCTCCAAAATCTGAAATGTTTGAGAGGAAATAAAAAAATCACTGCCGCTCCTAATTTGACAATTAATTAATTAATTCGTGAAAATTAAGTGCGGGATGTCGTTCTGTTGTGTTCACAGCAGTCAACATCTAGTGATGCAATACAACCTATAAACTTAACCTGTTTTTATTACACCACGTTAAAAAAAATCCTCTTTCATTATTTGCTCTGCTCTGAGACATTACAGAGGAGCTGTTAATAAAAGATCAGAACACCTATCATAACATCTATCACCCTTTTATAAGGGGTTAAAACACACTTGTGTGGCAACAGTCTGTGATTATAATCAGATTCTAATGATAAAAATTTATTAATTTTATTTCTTATAATCACGCTTGACAAAAACAGTCTGCCTTAACACTTTTTATTGACATTCTCCCTTTGTATGTGACATCAGAGGGAGAAGCTCCACCCATTAGTGACCATCTTTCCTTCATTAGCATAGGACATTAGTCTTGTTTACTATGCTGATGCATAGGCTTTTGTAGCTCCGCCCTCATTTGAAAAGAGCACAATCTCATTTGAATTTAAAGCGACAGTCACCAAAACACCACAATTAGGATCAAAGCCTGAAAGGGTCAGTTTCAGAATTATTCGTGAAATATATTTTGAGCTGAAACTTCACAGAAGAATTGGGCATAATATGTCCCCTTTAAAATTGCCTTCGCAAATACAATAAGATTAATCCTGTACATAAAAAAACACATATATGGAAGAAATCATGATTAAATAAATGAAAAAGGTAGTTTTTCAGATGAGCATGAATCCTCATGAACACACCTGGATGCGCATGGATTCATCCATCTGGGCCACGTCTGAGAGCATCGTCACCAAACAGAAGGAGAAATTCTCCGCAATGGGAAGCGCTTCTGAAAACAGGATGAGTGGAGAGTGAGAGCAGGAGTATTTGTGAATGTAATATGGGGATAACAAAAATAAACAGGTGGATTCACACCTCGCCCTTTCCTTTCTGAGCTCTCCTCGATCCATTGCACCCTCGGCAATCCCTTTAGCAAAACCAACAAGTAGGGGACAATAGCGTCCTTGTGCTGGAGGAGTAAATAAACAAAACATTCAGAACAGTGAAAATTCATTTTACATTGTTTTTCATTTCATTTGCGACTGGTATTGTTGGGGAATTCATTGTGTCTTGATGAATTTCTGATGAATGTATTACTCTCATTTTCTGTCTTTCTCCTACTAGGAGTACGCACACTTACATTTTCCCATTTCCCATCTGTTTCGCTCTATGGTTTCTCTACATGTGGAGAGCGTGGATTGAGTACGCCGTTGTTAATATTAGGAGGAAAATAATTATATGTATGCTTTTTTTTTTGGAGTCAAACACTTTGGAGAACACTTGAACAAAATGCAAGACCTCTAAAAGCACCTTTTAAGGGCCCTAATTTTCTCATAATTGATTGATCAACTTTTAATACTGTTTAAGCCCCCGCGGACAGCCTGGTTAGTAAAGAGTGAACCATCCCTTTATTATTTTAAAAAAAAAATGTATTTTTAAAGTGCTTTAAATGTGCCCCATTAGTACCTGCAACTCAGACTCCACGAGGAAGATCCCAAGTGCGATCACAGCATCTCTCCTCCGCTCGTCCAGCTGGAAAACACCTCGGATGTCCACAGGACACATGCATTGTAGCTTCTGGACCTATATTACACAAATGAGCATATAAAAATGCACAAGCAAGGAGATTTCTCTTTGTGTTATTGGTATTTTAATCTGTTAAAATATTTCATCGTTTATTTTGCGAACCAAAAAACAAAGTACGACAACACACCACACCACACCACACGACTACAGATATTATTGTTAACAAATGCTATTAAAACGCTTTTGGAAAATTGGAAATGTTCATTTAGCAGCTACACCAGAAATGGAAAGCATTGAAATTACTACATGAAAATAAATAAAAAGAGAATTATTTAAAAGAGAATCAGTACTACTTCCGTCAGACAATATTATGTGGCCAAAATTGTCCATAAAGACAGCAAACAATCACAGCAGATTCAGTGTGTCATACAAATATAAATTAAGCAATTTAACATTAATATTTAAATTAAATATTCAAATATATAAAAATTATATTACTATATAAAATATATATATATATTTTTTTGCAGGAAATCATATTATCAGCCAATGACTATCACAGTACAACATTACTCACAATCAATGAAATGTGCAAATGTTTACATGTGAACATCAGACCAAATATTCAAAGTAGCGTGGTAAACAATATAGGAACCTTCCATAGAGAGAAGTGTGTTTATGTAATGTATTTTTTATTTATTGCTATGTCAGCAACCAAGGTTATTTTCATGGCAAGAACATTTCAATATTAAATAAACAAGTTACTAATATAATGTGTTGTGCTCATAAGGGTACGTTATAATAATAAATCAGTATTAGCCAAAAATGGCCATAAAGACAGCAAACATTCAATGCGGATTCAGCATGTCACATACAAATTAAGCAATTAAACAGTAATATTTAAATTAAATATTAAAATATATTAAATATTAAAAAAATATTTTACTAATAAAATTAAAAACTAAACATTAAAATACATAAAGATTCACAGTAAAAAGCGCTGGCTTCCACAAAATATATTGTGTTGAGACAACATGAAGGAATTAAGTTCACTTATTTTTTACAAAATTAAGTGGATAGAACATAAAATAATTCAGTTGTTCCAAACAAAAATGTAAGTAATGTGTTGTTTCAGCTCATTTTAAATAAGGAGACTGAACAAACGGCAAACAACATTTTCTGAGTGTTTTTCAAAACATTATTAAAAATGACAACAACATATAAAACTCAAAAATAAAGACTGAACAGCAAATTCTTCACTATGTAATGATACAATAGGAAAAGTCACATCATGAAAATGTGATGCAGGATTAAGTTCAGCAATGTATAGGGAAGTTTTAAACTTCCCTTTAAAATATACTATTGAAAAGTCTCAATAGTTCATGCAAAAAGCGTATATGAAGCCAGCAAAAGTGAATTTAGACACCAGCATCTTTTGACTTTATGAAGAGATCACCTTTACACACATTTACTAAGCCCTTACTAAGCCTACAATTGACCTCTCTATATTAGAGATCCACCTCTGCAACACCTGTCTGGTTTTTCGCGTCCGGTCAGTAAAAACATGCTAAAAATGAGCTTGAGGTAAAGTTCGGACATTCTACTGACATTCTACTAAATAACTTAATTCAGAAAAGTATTCTTTTGCAGGAAATCATATTAGCAGACAATGACTATCACCGTACAACACTGTTCACAGTCAATGAAATAGAGTTAATGCTGTTTTAAAGTCATTCATACATGAGATTTCAGACCAAATATTCAAAATAGCCTGGTTAACAATGTAGGGACCTTCCACTGAGATAAGTGTGTCTATCAGCTTTTTTTAACAGTTACTAATATGTGTTATTATCTATCTATCTATCTATCTATCTATCTATCTATCTATCTATCTATCTATCTATCACATTAATGATTCTATCTATCTTTCTATCTATCTAAAATTAAAAATTTCACTCCAAAATTACTTATTATATTCTACATTTCGAAACTGGTAAACATTTATTTTGGTATTTGTAGTAGTAATAATAATATTTGTTATTATTACTATATATTCTTATCAATATCTTTTTATACTGTCACTGATTATACAACTAGATTTATTGTTCTGAACTGGAATAACGAATCATTTCAAATAATCAATAATTATATTGATTATCACACTGAAATCCGCTTAAATCTATTACTGCACATTTTATTTATATTGTACACGTATTAATAAAATAAGTATTAACTTCTGAATACCTTAAGTGTTTAAATAAAAGAACGTAAAACCGGCTAACGTTCAGCTATATAAAGCTAATGTCAGTGACTTTGAATGGCTGGTGATGAACATTTAGACATACGCGTGTTTAAAAGCCTTATATACACAAGTGAGCCCATCGGCTTTTTATTAAACGATGGTTTGTTTTGATTCTGTTAGCTGTTAGCTTCAGATGCTAATAGGAAGTAAAACTCTCTCACCTTGTCGATCGGAGCGGGTCGATGAGCAGCCAGAGAGCGCGCGAGAGAAAGCACAGTGTTAAAGTAAAAACCCCGCGACGTCCCTCTGGATGACATTATTCATTCAATATTTCAATAAAAAAACCACAAACAAATATCTACATCTTAAAATGAAACGCTCGTCTGCTGACAGCGGATGAGAGCTGCGAATACGGAAAGCCAGAGCGCACAGTTGACAAGGTCACTGCCTCTGTATTCGTGCAGCATCATTTACGCTTCCGCTTTTTTTCTTCTGACATTATAGTGCAATCATCAGTGTGCATATTTGACATATATACCTTGGAGTTCAAAAGTTTGTGAATTGTTACTGTAATTACCATTTTTTTATAATTTGGAAAGAATATCTTTATCTCCTGAGGGTTAGAGTTCTTTTAAAACTATCTATCTATCTATCTATCTATCTATCTATCTATCTATCTATCTATCTATCTATCTATCTATCTATCTATCTATCTATCTATCTATCTATCTATCTATCTATCTATCTATCTATCTATCTATCTATCTATCTATTTTGTAAATTGCACAGTATTTAACTGTAATATGAACTGTCAACGCCACAGCCTACCTGAGTATTGTTGCTGACCATGTCCATCCCTTTATGAGCACAGTGTCTCCATCTTCTGATGGCTACTTCCAGCAGGATAACGCACCATCTCATAAAGCTCCAATCATCTCAGACTGGTTTCTTGAACATAACAATGAGTTCACTGTACTCAAACGGCCTCCACAGTCACCAGAACTCAATCCAATAGAGCACCTTTGGGATGTGGTGGAACGGGAGATTGGCATCATGGATGTGCAGCGACAAATCTGCAGCAACTGTGTGATGCTATCATGTCAATATGGAGGAAAATCTCTGAGGAATATTTCCAGTAGCTCGTTCAGTCTATGCCATGAAGTATAAAGGCAGTCCTGAAGGTAAAAGGGGGCCCAACCCGGTACTAGTAATGTGTACCTAATAAAGTGGCCAGTGAGTGTGCATGTGTGTGTGTGTATATAGAGTATCCCTACTTTATTTTGGAATATGAAACAAAACAGACTCATCTGAACAGTCAGCATAATTTATTTTTAATTACAACATGAGCTGAAGGCACACTGTATACATTTCTTTTGTTCACGATATTAATGCATATTTTAGGTCACACGTTTGGAATGCATTCACAGAAACACGAAATAAAATCCTATGTTTCTCCCAGTGTCGTTTCCTGGCCCAACATGGGTCAGCTAAGCCATACTGTACACAAAATCCCCCCTCCCAAAAAACACTATATCAAGTTTTTGGCTGAAACGTGGTTCTCTTTTAGATATGTGGCGTTACAATATACCTAAATCATGTCTTTCAAGAACCACAGGCACAAAGATATTTTATAAATTCCCATAAAACTCTCAAAACGATGTGCGGAGAAGGCAAAATACATATTATTCATACTCTAAAACAGTTGCATACTACAAGTTAAGCCACTGGAGTTCTCAGGTCTGCTGTGAACGTTTACATTTACAACTGAAAAGTGAACTTTTATTTAAGGTGACGTAGTTACACACGCTCCATACACTTACTATAGTAATTACTATGAATTATGCATAACCCTAAACCCAACCCACATTCAAACTTCAGCCATATAGTAAAGTACATGTAATGAATTAATTGTACTCAGTAGTTAAATGAATAGTTACACCGTAACTACATCACCTTAAAATGAAGCGTAACCTCACTTTATACAACCCAATACATGTCAGTCTGTGGTATAACTCTAGATGTTGTGTCACCATATTAAACCTGCTGAATATTATACCTCTGTAAGTCTTTACAGATTTGTAAGAATGTCTTGAGGTAGGAGGAGAAAGAAACAGCAGAAATAAGCACGCTGAATCGTATTTAAGGCATATACTGATCCATGATCAGCGTTTAAGAGGCTCTGACCAGATCCGTCCCACGTAGAAATCTAATATATGGTCATTTATGCAAATTATGTGAATTAAATCTGCTTATTTTACACACAAGTTTATATTTGGATTTCACGTGCACTCAAAAAATGAATTTCGCCGCTTGTTCAAATTACTTATTTAAAATGAGCTGAACAACGCAATTCTTATGCTGTGTTCACACCAGAGGTGGCACCAGTGAGTAATTCATGCTATTCGTGCGTAAATGGACATGTGAACATTTTGAGTTTACTCACTTCCTTCGCGTGTCAAATTCGCTTCATTCACGTGTCAAATTCGCTTCATTCATGCGTCAAATTCGCTTCATTCATGCGTCAAATTCGCTTCATTCACGCGTCAAATTCGCTTCATTCACATGCCAAATTTGCTTCATTCCCATGTCAAATTTGTTTATTTCGCGCGTTAAATCCGCTTCATTCACGCATTAAATTCGATTAATTCATGAGTCAAATTCGCTTCATTCACGGGTCAAATTCGCTGCATTCTTACGTTAAATTCGCTTAAATCACACAGCAAATTTGCTTCATTCCCGTGTCAAATTCGTTTAATTTGCACATCAAATTCACTTCATTCGCTCATCAAATTCGCTTCATTCATGCGTCAAATTCAATTCATTCCCACGTCAAATTCGCTCAACTCGTGCGTCAAATTTGCTTCACAA
The DNA here is from genome assembly GCF_903798145.1 of Danio aesculapii. Lineage (NCBI taxonomy): Eukaryota > Metazoa > Chordata > Actinopteri > Cypriniformes > Danionidae > Danio > Danio aesculapii. The sequence goes on along the minus strand of NC_079444.1, from coordinate 479,235 downwards.
TAGACACAGATTTGCATCATGGGAGAGGCAGGACTCTAGCTTTGTTTTCACTCACGCTTGACGCTTCAACCGCATCTAGTGTGAACGCACCGTTATATTTTGGGACATCTTAATTGTTTTATGTTCAATCCACTTAAACTTATAAAAACAATTAAATTAATTTAATCGATTTGTGTTGTGACAACATGAAGGAATTGTGTGGAACCTAGCATTTTTTGCAGTGTATATAAAATATATATAAGATACATATTCCCTGCCCATATAACTGCTAATATATTTGAACATATATGTGCATATTTGCAAATCCAATGGGTACAAATCAAATTTAAGCAGCCATTTTTGCAATATTTCAAATGATATATTGCATATATGAGTACGGAATATGTATATTACACACATATATTATAATTATTATATTATATTATAAAAATGCTGGGTTCCACACAATTGCTTCATGTTGTCCCAACACAAATTAAGTTAACTTAATCATTTTTACAAAGTTAAGTGGGTTGAACATAAAACAAGTAAGTTGTCCCCAAAAAAATCGTAAGAGTTGTGTCGTTTCAGCTCAGTTTAAATAAGTAGTATGAATGAGCAGCAAAAGTCATTTATTGTGTGTGTGTGAAATCCAGATATTATTTTCAAACACGTAAATATATGTTTAAATATATTAGCTATAATTTATACACTTGTTCATATATGAAAACGGAGAACATATATAATCATAACTAATATATTTGAACATACTTACACATGCTTGTACTTCCAATGCTTGAAAAAAATAAATATAAGTGTCCATTTGGTGCATATAGGACATATATTTTATTTCTTCAACCCAGACTCATTCTAATTACGTACTCCTATATACATTTATGGAGATCAGCAAATTCGTCCCAGGAGATATGTTATTCGGCTGTTTTTGTTTTCACGAATCTGCCAGAGGCCGCTGTGTACGCTTTTTCAGATCTCAAATTTCTCTCGTGATTGCCATTCGCACCTGCTCTTCTCACGTAAATCCACCAGAGGTCGCTGTCGACTGACTGACTGACTGACAGACTAATCGATTGACAGACCCACCCTCCTCCTTCCCTAAACCCAACCGATAGTGTTTTCAAAAGCACCAATTAACCAGGGACCACCCCTTCCCTAAACCCAACCGACAGTGTTTCCAAAAGCAATCCAGAAATAAAAAAGGTCCTTGCCTGATTTGTACCACGTTTTCAGATTTTACCACATTCTCGCCCTATTTTTTACTTATTTTATTTTTTGGCTTTTGTTTTACCTGCTTTCTGGAACCATTCTTCGCCCAGACTTGAACCCCTTCGTCACAACCAACTCTACTCTGCGGCTCAAGTCCGCCGACGTACATGTCAAGCTTCCAGACAAACTGGTAACAGCCGTCCATACAGAGATAATCAGTCAGCTGGTAGCGTGAAAAGGAACGGTCTCATACTGCCCCGTAGCGTTCATTTTATAGACAAAATGTAGCCATACGTAACTCTGGCTCCATAATTTGCGCTCTCCAGAAATGTATATAGGGATACATTTTCAGAATTAGCCTGTGTTGCTTTTTTTACATATATTTCCATGAATCATCTTTCTAGATGGGGTTGAACATTCATCTGGTGTACAGTCAGTATAGTAAAAGTTGTGTTTGTCTCAGAGTAATCTGGCTCTTTGGTGACGCTCGCTTTGGTGAATCAACATTTGTTCTGTTTTTTTATTATTTGTGTTTATGCACAGCATATCGTGTGATGCTTCAGATTTCAGAGTTGTTATTGATGTTATTATGATGAACCCTTACAGCAGGGTGAAATTATAAGCAGATTATTGAAATGACTTCATGTAAACAAGTAGAATTAGACAAAAATCTATTGAAATTATATTAATATAGGCACTTCAAATAATCACCTGAATTACGACTAAATGTGAAAGTGCATGAATCCTTTGTACCACTTATGTAGGGTATAAAATTAGTATTCTTTAATAAAACTTGTGATTTTTAGATTTATTTTATGCATCTCAGAGAGTGACAAAAGCTTTAGATCTTTTCTAAGACGCATTTTCTGTTTCTCAGGTTGTCCTGAGCACTTCCTATAGGAAAATACAATTAAGGTTTGTTAGAAAAATAATATTGTTAAAACTGGAATGATGTGTTTTTTTAATGATACTACTCTAAATGTTGTTTAAAAAAATAAAAATAAAATCTGAGTGAATCCTGTGTCGTTCTTTCTATAAAAGATTATGTTTATTAAAAATAATATTAGATTGTTTGGGGGTGAAACCCTAGTATTTGCTATCTTGATGTTGGTTTTCTTTAAATCAGACAGGGGAATCTTTGTTTGTGTGTGTGTGTTTACTTGTTTATGTGGTTTACGAGGACACAAAATTGTAAAATGACATAGGTATGACCAAGTTGTACTCTCTTGAAGGGATCGTTCACGCAAAAATGAACATTTTCTGTTAGTTTACTCACCCACAGGTCATCCAAGATGTATTTTTGTGTTCAGTAAAACATTAAAGAAGCTTCTGAGCTGAATCTGTGGTTCTTGGTGATATGACGGAGGTAAATTAGTTTTAATCCACAGCCTGGTCATTCTTTCGTCATCATAAGTGACCGGACTACATGATCTGTTTGAGCAGGCAGTGGATTAAAGCTAATAACATAGTAAATAGTGTTCACTTTCATACACGGACCGATTGTTTCGCTTCACAAGACCTCAGTGTGTCATTAGGAGTCACGGCTATTGATTTGGACTCGTTTGTATGTTTATTTTTAGTCTAAAAAACCTGTCACCATTCACTGCCATTATATGAATCCCCAAGAAACACAGATTCAGTTAAAAATCTTCATTATCGTTCTACTGGAGAACAAAGTACATTTTGGATGACTTGTGGGTGAGTAAATAACAGGAAACCTTCAGAATTGGGTGAACTATCCCTTTAAAGATGTTTACATGGACATGCCTTGAGTCCTCGTAATTCAAAACACTTGAAAATCAGATCTTGTGACGTTCAGAATTAGCCGTTTATGGATAGTGGCCATATAATAAGCGTTTCGTTTACAGTATAAAATACTTTATGCCTATGGAGAGTCCTCGTAAACCATATATACAAGTATGTGTGTGTGTGTTGATTGCATTAAGGTCATTAATTAAGCACAATCCAGTGATTTTCCTCTGCTGTGAGCAGGTGTTTTGGCCGCTGTGTAAACGCTTTTGTTTTGTCGCACCGCTGTGATGTCATCAGAGCTCCATCAGTCCGTCTTCCACACCTTGTTAAGAACTTTAACAACTTCTTCATAGATTATGAACACTATGGCCACATCCATACACACCCGACCTAACCTGGGCACAGTGCCTTTGTAGAATCTAGAAGAAAGAGAGGAATCACAGTGAGTGCATGAATGCATACTTTGATTTTTAAAATGAATTGTTTTTAAATAGTCAGACAACAAGATACAGTGCATTCAGAAAATATTGACAGCGCTTCCCTTTTTCCATGTTTTTATGTAACAGCTTTATTCCAAAATGGATTAAATTGATTGATTTCCTCAACATTCTACACACAAAACCCCATAATGACAATGTGAAAAAACAGTTTTTGAAATGTGGCAAATTTATTAACATTAAAAACCCTGAAAAATCATATGTACATCAGTATTGACAGCCTTTGGCGAGAAGCTCTAAATTGAGCTCAGCATTCTGTTTCCACTGATCATTCTTGAGATGTTTCAGCAGCTTCATTAGAGTTCACCTGTGGTAAATTCAGCTGATTGGACATGATTTGAAAAGACATACACCTGTCTATATAAGGGCCCAGGGTTGACAGTGCATGTCAAAGTACAAACCAAGCATGAAGACAAAGGAATTGTCTGTAGACCTCCGAGACAGGATTGTCTGGAGGCACAAGGCTGGGGAAGGTTACAGAAACATTTCTACTGCTCTGAAAGTTGATGAAAGTCAATGAGCACAGCGGCCTCCATCATCCATAAGTGGAAGATGTCTGAACCACCAGGACTCTTCCTAGAGCTGGCCGGCCATCTAAGCTGAGTGATCGGAGGAGAAAAGCCTTAGTCAGGGGAGGTGATCAATAACCTGACGGTCACTCTGTCTGAGCTCCAGCATTCTTCTGTGGAGAGAGGAGAACTTTAGGACAACCATCTGTGCAGCAATCCACCAACCAGGTCTGTATAGTAGAGTGGCCAGATGGAAGACACTCCCCGCCTGGAATTTGCCAGTCAGGATAGAGGTAAAGATGGATGCAGCAATGTACAGAGACATCCTGAATGAAGACCTGCTTCAGAGTGCTCTTGACCTCAGACTGAGGCGACGGTTCATCTTCCAGCAGGACAATGACCCTAAGCACACCGCCAAAATATCAATGGAGTGGCCTCACAACAACTCGGCGAATGTCCTTGAGTGGCCCAGCCAGAGCCCAGACCTAAATCCTATTGAACATCTCTGGAGAGATCTGAAAATGGCTGTACACCGTCGCTTTCCATCCAACCTGATAGAGCTTGAGAGGTACTGCAAAAAGGAACGGGCCAAAATACCCAAAGACAGGTGTGCCAAGCTTGAGGCATCGTATTCAAAAAGACTTGAGGCTGTAATTGCTGCCAAAGGAGCATCAACAAAGTATTGAGCAAAGGCTGTCAATACTGATGTACATGTGAGTTTTCAGGGTTTTTATTGTTAATAAATTTACAACAATTTCAAAAACTCTTTTTTCACATTGTCATTATGGGGGATTGTGTGTAGAATGTTGAGGAAATAAATGAATTTAATCCATTTTTGGAATAAGGCTGTAACATAAAAACATGTGGAAAAGGTGAAGCGCTATCAATACTTTCTGGATGCACTATTATATATAAATTATATGAATGAATTCTATTATATTATCAAAGACATTTTCATTAAATTCATGTGTCTATGTGTTTATGTGCGTGACTGCTGGGGCTTTTTTTTCTCCCTGATCTCACACTGTCCTAATTCAAGAGCCTGCCTCTCCTGAAATGTATCATACTTCCTTTTTCTAAATGCTACCTCCTGTACCTAGACCTGTCTTCCCCTGTGTGTTTGTTTATGGTCGGGGGGAGATCCAATTTGACTATATGACAGTGTATGCGACTATGGAAGTGTATGTGACAAATAAAGGCCTTTGATTGATTATAAAATTATATAATAAAATACAATTTCTTTTAAATGAAATATAACTTTTTCAACTAAAACACTGTATAATCTTGTTCTTCTTTGTTTTCCTCTTGTGACTGTGTTCACTTACGCAGCCGGTCCTTCATATTTCATGATTTTGATGGCGCAGTCGACCGTGCTCTTATATTTGTGAGCTTCCAATCCCTGTGAACGTCATTGAAGAACACACATGAAAACTTTCTTCTGTATGCAAGACAATGTAAATGATTGTTTCTTATCACAAACCTGCATTCTAGTTTTAATCACATCCAGCGGCGTATTTCCGAACACGCTGGCGGCTCCAGCGATGGCTCCAAACAGCCCGGTTACCACAGGGTTAATACTCTTATTAGGGTTATCTCCTGAAAATAGTGATCGTTTGAGTTTTTACAAATCATTGCATTACCAGTCATTCTGTAATTCTGTCGACTGTATCGTGGCTCAGACCTTTGTACCAGTTTCTCAGAGCGGTCATCACGTAGAATCGGATGGCCTGGTTTGAGCCCTGCTTCAAGACGGTCGCTGTCAAACCCTGATATGTTCCTTTGAGTCCTGAGAAAAAGAGTTATAAAAGAGCCTCAACAAATGAGACCAGTTGTTCTATTGGATTATAATGACGGGTTAACTTTATGGTTAAACGTACTCCATGTGGTCTGAATAATTGATTAGATCAGGGGTTAAATGTTAATAAGTGTGATGGTCATATGAACTGATGCACCAGATGACGGTCATGTGAGATCTCATATTTGTCAACCCTCCTGTTTTTGCTGGGATTCTGCCATATTTTCCCATTCTATCCCGCTAACATCCCGTTTAAGTATTTTCCCGTATTTCTCCTGTATTTCTGATCCTTCTATTAAAAGTAGCATGAAAGAACCGATCTCTAATGTGATATAACTACAAGAGCTGTTCAAGAGAATGCTTTGACTTTATTTTGACTTGAAAGCATGTTGATGGTTGGATCAAAAGCACATGGATCGTTGACCTTCCCATGCAACCTCTGAGTCAATCCATGTGTTGGCGCTGACTGACGGACAGCTACGTATCAAAACACTGTTTCCAGATCAGCTTCTGTACACGCGATTTGAAGAGCGAATGTGGACACTGGGATTTGGGTGCGTTTTTAAACAGTCAAATACACTTATTAATATATAAACACGTCCATCTTGGTGCGTTTTTATTTTAAACAAATAATTTTGTCTTAATTAAGCATACAACAGTTACAAAAGTAATCGAGTGCTTTCATTACAGATCTGTGGATTCTTAAAGCGACACCCCTTGTATTAAACAAAACAGTGCTTGGGTGACACGGTGGCGCAGTCGCCTCACAGCAAGAAGGTCGCTGGTTCAAGTCCCGACTTGGCATTTCTGTGTGTAGTCTGCATGTCCTCCCTGTGTTGGTTTCCTCCGGGTGCTCCGGATTCCCCCACAAGTCCAAACACATAGTCCGTAGTGAATGAGTGTGTACTGGGTGTTTCCCAGTACTGGGTTGCAGCTGGAAGGGCATCTGCTGTGTAAAACATATGCTGGATAAATTGGCGGTTCATTCCGCTGTGGTGAGTAAGCCGAAGGAAAATGAATGATGAATAATATAGCATATGTAACACGGGGAGTGACAGACAACTGAAATGCGGATCCACGTGCAGGTTTATTCAAAGTCAGGCAAGCAAAGGTCAACACAGGTGCAAACAGACGTATAAAGGCAGTCCAGAATCGTAGTCACTATAACAGGCGAGAGGTCAGAAGGCAGGCAGCAGACAGGGACAATAAGAATAAACAAGACTAGGAGACCACGTTGAAATGTCACTATACGGATAACAAGACTAGGTAATGTGAATGACTGCGTGTGCTGCTTAAGTAGTGTGGAAATCAGTCCAGAAGCAGCATCAGCTGTGGGAGTCCAATCAGTGGAGACTTGGAGCAGGTGTGTGTGTGTGTGGCATGACTGAATATGTAGTCCATAAGATGTAGTCCATGTGAAAGTGAGTGCTTACCAGCGACCTCTGGTGGTTAGAGATCGCTGGTAATCATGACAGCATATATTATCTTTCTAATATGTCAGGTGAACAAACTGTGATTTTAATGGATATAACTGTTTAATAAAACTGTTTTGCTTAAATGGACCAATATATAGTGTATTTATTGACTATATACACTATCAAAAGGTGTGTGTATATATATCTATATTAATTTTCCATCCTAATTTCCTTATTTATCAGGGGTCGCCACAGCGGAATGAACCGCCAACTATTCCAGCATATGTTTAACGCAGTGGATACAACACAGTACAGCAAAACACCCACACACTTTCACATTCACACAGTCATACAATATGGCCAATTTTCATTGTATATCCAGAAGGAGGCGCTGCTGTATAAGTGATTCTCTGTGCACATGTACCTTGTGTTCTGACTATTTCCCTCACACCGTGGAAAAATCCTCTGTATTTTGGGTTGGCAGACGTCTGATCATGGATGAATTTGACCTGAAAAGAAAGAAAAACAGCTTTTTTCATCATGACAAAGAGAAAATAAATCAGTTATTAGAGATGAGTTATTAAAACTATTAAGTTTAGAAATGTGTTGATTAAATCTTCTCTCTGTTAAACAGAAATTGGGGGAAAAACATACGGGGGCTAATAACTCAGGGGCATTAAAAATTCAGGAGAGCTAATAATTCTGACTTCACCCTTGTATTGCTCTCTGATACTCTACTTGAATTGCTGGTAAAGTAAAAGTACACTATCCTTCACATCTGAATTAGTGTGGGATGTCTTTTACTTATGGATGCAGTGTTTATGGATTTAAATGTCACATCGCTCGCTCTCCATAAAAAGCATGAGTCTGTCTACTGAGTCACCTTTACAGTCTCCATGGGACAGACCACGACTACAGCCTCCGCTACTCCTGCACCCAAACCGCAGATTAACCCGCGAGTGCTGTCCAGCTTCCCAGATTCATCCCGCATCTGATTACTGAGAAACTCAAACACCCCAAACCTGCAGAGAAACACACACACACACACACACACTATCACAATAAACAACACGACAACTAAAACCAAACTGAAAAAGCCTTACACTTTTCTTTGAGCAGCATACATATTGAATTTGCAAATACTGCACATGCAACATTGAAGATTTTCATAGTTATTCATAGTTAAAAACATTTTTATTAATAATTAATTTCTTTTGTCTTCGCCATGATGACAGCACAAAATATTTGACTGCGTATTTTGCAAGATACTGGTGATCATCTTAAAGTGCAGTTTTAAGACTTAACTACATTATTATGTTAACTAGTTATTGGATAGCAGTGGTTTGTCCTGTAGGCAATCGAAATCAAATAAACTTTTCCAAAAGAAACTAACATTATAAGATGTAATGTGGAAGTTTCCTTGGTCTGTTAAACATCACTTGGAAATAATTGAGAAATAATAAAACATTTCACAGGAAGACAAATATTTTTCGCTTTCGCTGTGTGCGTGTGTGTGTGTGTGTGTGTGTGTGAATACAGTTGAAGTCAGAATTATCCCCCCTGAGTTATTAGCCCCCTGTTTATTTTTTTCCCAATTTCTGTTTAACGAAGAGAAGATTTAATCAACACATCTCTAATCATAATAGTGTTAATAACTCATCTCTAATAACTGATTTATTTTCTCTTCATCATGATGACAGTAAATAATATTAGACTAGATATTCTTCAAGACACTTCTATACAGCTTAAAGTGACATTTAAAGGCTTAATTAGGTTAACTAGGCAGGTTAGGGTAATTAGGCAAGTTATTGTATAATGATGGTTTGTTCTGTAGACTATCGGAAAAACATAGCTTAAAGGGGCTAATAATTTAGACCTTAAAATGGATTTTAAAAAATTTAAAACTGCTTTTATTCTAGCCGAAATAAAACAAATAAGACTTTCTCCAGAAGAAAAAATATTATCAGAAATACTGTGAAAATTTCCTTGCTCTGTTATATATTTCTGTAACTAAAGAATCCTATATTTGTTCAACAATTGCACATACTTAAAAAAACAATGGGCCCTATCATACACAATAATATTAAAGCAAGACGTGTATGGAACATCCCTAATATTCACATTTTGCGTGATGTTGTTTAAATAGTAGATCCATTTGCGCCACTTTGTGGACTCATGGGTGTGCTGGTCTAGAAAGGAGGTGTGTTAAGGCGCATTGTTGGCGCGTTGCTATTTTGAGGAGCTAAAATAGACCGCGCCATTGGCCATGTAAATAGCAAAAGCAGCATGGCGTGACGCAACTGACTCTTAAAGGGAATAGGAGATGAGACTCTGATTGGTTTAATGCACGTTATGCTCAAAACACACCCATAACTCATTAAGAGAATAAGCTCAACCCTGTTAGACCATGCGCCAGGCGCAGTGTATTTTTCCATCCTTAAAATAGCAAAAGTGGATTCGGACACGTGCTTAATGCTTTTGCGCCATCTGCTTTAGACTCTGCGCCTAGATCTTTAAAACAGAGCCCAATGAAATTAGAAATGTGTCAATATATTTTATATATATGAAATAGTTGTCATTATAAAACGTTTGGAATATTTTAAGTGTTATTAAATTAAATCTGCTGTTTTAACTTTCTGTTTGACTCATTTTATGTCTATTGTCTATGCATTAAATCTGTACGGATTCTAAGTAGTTTTGACTCAAGTAATTCAATTACTTTTGGAGTAATTAAGTTACATCTTTAAAGTAATCTACTTAACACTGGACACAGATAGACTGAAATATTATGATATATCATGCTATTGAAAAAAGCAAAAACAGAACTAGCATGAGAGTGTGGATGCCAGAAATAATCAGTAATGTGCATTAGACGTCACACACAGACAGCCAGACGTCCGGCTGTTTGCGGCTCATCCCAGCAGGTTAGGAAACACTCACCTCACCGCAGCTTTAGGAATTGAGCCATAAAGCAGAGAGCTGAGACCCCGGTACAGACCCTTCACCCCATGACCCCGCACCGTCTGCTTCACGCAGTCCACTGCACAACACAATCACAACACAAAAACAACATTACCAGAGATCCTACAGTCCTCAAACACTTCAAATGCTAATCTTTCGGAAGCGTGCCGGAGGGAGGGGATGAATTATTAAAAGCATTCATTTTCAGATTGTTCAGGCTTTGATGCTCTGAGTAAATCATTCACCGGGTTTAACAGAGAACACGTGCGGACTGATGAAAGTGTGCTCTTATTGGCTAACAAAATGAACAATTTGTGCTGATAAAGCTGTTGCGAAAAAGAGCCACAAAGTCCAGCGGCTGATAAACGTGCGCTAAGTAGATCAGTTACTGTACTTTGAGCAGTCAAAACACAGTGACCTCGGTCTTTGCGGTTTCTTTCTTCACACACAATCTCAATTATTAAACAAAAGTGCTTCAAGACCGATTACGCTGACGAGATTACGCTGTAAACAATTCACAGTAAATTACTGCACAATAATTTCATTACTTTCACAGTAAAGTGTTGTATGTAAATTTAGAGTAAGGTACTGTGCGGTAGCTATACGTTATTTAATAATTTAATTAAATAAATTATAATTCCCTTACTTTCAAAATAAGGTACTGTATGTACATTCACAGTAAATTACTGTGAGGTGGTTTTATTATTTAATAATTTGATTGAATAAACATTATTTAATAATATAATAATCGCAGTACTTTCACGATACGGTGCTGTATGTAAATTACTATGAGGTAGCTATATGTTATTTAATCATTTACTTGAGTAAACATAATTTAATAATATAATAATCACATTAGTTTCACAGTAAGGTGCTGTGTGTAAATTTACAGTAAATTACTGTGAGGCGATTTCATTATTTAATAATATAATAATTACTACTTTCACAGTAAGGTACTGTGTGTAAATCACAGTAAATTAATGTGAAGTAGCTATAGGTTATTTAATAATGTGATAATCGCATTAATTTCACAGTAAGGTGTTGAATGTAAATTTACAGTAAATTACTGGCTGATAATCGCAGTACTTTCACAGTAAGGTGCTGTGCGTAAATTACAGTAAATTGCTGGCTAACAAATGCAGTACTTTTACAGTAAGATGCTGAATGTAAACTACAGTAAATTACCGTGAGGTAGTTACATTTATTAAAATAATTTAATAAACATTATTTATTAATATACAAATTGCATTAATTTCACAATAATATGTTGTATATAAATTTACAGTAAATCACTGTGATGTATTTATGTTATTTAATAATTTAACTAAATAAACATTATTTAATAATAACATAATAATCACATTACTTTCACAATAAGGTGATGTATGTAAAATTACAGCAAATTACTGTGAGGTAGTTACACATTATTTAATTATTTAATTGAATAAACATTATTTAATAACAAAAATAATCGCATTACCTTCAGGGTAAGGTGCTGTATGTAAATTTACAGTTATTTAATAATTTACTTAGATAAACATTATTTAATTCTATTATAATTGCATTAGTTTCACAGTAAAGTGTTGTATGTAAAATTGACAGTAAATACCATGAGGGGGTTACATAATTTTTTTTACATGAAATAACTGTGAAATTACAGTCATATAATGGATTTCATAGAATCAGAATCAGAATCAGAATCGGTTTTATTGCCAAGTGTGCTTCACACACACAAGGAATTTGTTTTGGCTACAGAAGCTTCCAGTGTACATAAAGTGACATGTGACAACACAAAATAATCTGAAAAAATAAAATAATAATAATAAAAAAATGATGAACATTAAACAGATGCGGTTAGTGAAGAAACCTGGATGTTGAGTTGTATGTACAGATTGTTATAAATATACAGGTTACAAGGTGCTGTGTACAAGTGCGAATGTAGAAAGTATTGCATTGTATATTGATATAAGGTGCTGTGTACAAGTGCGTATGAGAAAGTATTGCACATATTTATTGCACAGTAGGGGAATATTTAACTGTTCATAAGGTAGACAGCCTGAGGAAAGAAACTTTTCCTGTGTCTGGCTGTTTTTGTGCTCGGTGCTCTGAAGCGCCGACCAGACGGTAACAGTTCAAACAGGTAGTGTGCTGGGTGTGAGGCGTCCAGAGTGATTTTGCGAGCCCTTTTACTCACTCTGGAAGAGTACAGTTCTTGAAGTGTAGGAAGGGTAGTGCCAGTGATTCGTTCAGCAGTCCGGACTATTCGCTGTAGTCTACGGAGGTCAGTTTTGGCAGCTGAGCCGAACCAGACGGTGATTGAAGTGCAGAGGATGGATTGGATGACAGCTGAGTAGAACTGTACGAGCAGCTCCTGTGGCAGGTTGAACTTCCTCAGCTGACGAAGGAAGTACAGTCTCTGCTGGGCTTTCTTCACAATAGAGTCTATATGAGTGTCCCACTTCAGATCCTGAGAGATGGTGGTGCCCAGGAACCTGAATGACTCTACTGCAGCCACAGTGCTGTTCATGATGGTGAGTGGGGGGAGTGCAGGGGGGTTTCTCCTGAAGTCCACTATCATCTCCACTGTTTTGAGCGTGTTCAGCTCCAGGTTGTTGTATCTGCACCATAACGCCAGCCGCTCCACCTCCTGTCTGTATGCAGACTCGTCACCGTTCTGGATGAGGCCAATAACAGTAGTGTCGTCTGCAAACTTAATGAGTTTGATGGAGGGGTCTTTTGCAGTGCAGTCGTTGGTGTACAGGGAGAAGAGCAGTGGAGAAAGAACACATCCCTGGGGGGCACCAGTGCTGATGGTGCGGCTGTCGGATGTGATTTTGCCCATTCTGACTAGCTGCTGTCTATCTGTCAGAAAGCTGGTGATCCATTGACAGACAGAGCTAGGAACAGAGAGCTGGGCCAGTTTGTACTCAAGCAGTGATGGGACGATGGTGTTAAAGGCAGAACTGAAGTCCACAAACAGAATCCTTGCGTAGTTCCCTGGTTTGTCCAGATGTTGTAGGGTATAATGCAGTCCCATGTTGACTGCATCATCCACAGACCGGTTTGCTCTATAGGCGAACTGCAGGGGGTCCAGCAGGGGTCCAGTGATGTCCTTCAGATATGCTAGCACCAGTCTTTCGAATGACTTCATGGCCACAGATGTTAAGGCCACAGGTCTGTAGTCATTGAGTCCTGTGATCTTTGGCTTCTTTGGGATTGGGATGATGGTGGAGCGCTTAAAGCAGGATGGAACTTTGCGCTGTTCCAGTGATCTATTGAAGATATGGGAGAAAATGGGAGCCAGCTGGTCAGCGCAGGTTCTCAGACAGGCTGGTGAGACACCATCTGGCCCTGGTGCTTTCCTTCTCTTCTGTTTACTGAAGATCTGACGCACATTTTCCTCACTGATCTGAAGAGCAGGGGGGGAGAGGAAGATGGCTGGAGGTGTTGATGGCTGTGTAGGGCGATGGTCCGGGCTGTGTTGATGTGGTGTTGATGGCTGTGTAGGGCGATGGTCCGGGCTGTGTTGATGTGGTATTGATGGCCGTGTAGGGCGATGGTCCGAGCTGTGTTGATGTGGTGTTGATGGCTGTGTAGGGAGATGGTCCAGGCTGTGTTGATGTGGTGTTGATGGCTGTGTAGGGAGATGGTCCGGGTGGGTGTGAGGTGTCTGGTCATAGGTGTCAAACCTACAGTAGAACATATTCAGCTCGTTTGCAATATGTTTATTGCTGTCGATACTGGGGGACGGTGTCTTGTAATTAGTGAAATCTTTTAAGCCTCTCCACACTGATGCAGGGTCGTTAGCTGAAAACTGGTTTTGCAGCTTTTTGGCATAGCTTTTCTTAGCCACACCAATCTCCTTTGTCAATGTGTTCCTGGCCCGATTGTACAGGATCCTGTCACCACTCCTGTAAGCATCCTCTTTGGCCTGACGAAGCTGTCTGAGTTTTGGTGTGAACCATGGTTTATCATTGTTAAATGACAAGTAGGTCCTGGTAGGGATGCATAACTCCTCACAGAAACTGATGTATGATGTTACAGTCTCTGTGAGCTCGTCCAGATCTGTGGCTGCAGCTTCAAAAACATCCCAGTCAGTGCATTCAAAACAGGCTTGTAAGACCTGCTCTGTGTCGTTGGTCCATCTCTTGACAGTCCTTAATACTGGCTTAGTAGTTTTAAGTTTTTGCCTGTAAGTTGGTATAAGATGAACCAGGCAGTGATCGGAGAGTCCTAGAGCTGCTCTGGCGACGGAGCGATATGCATCCTTTATTGTGGTGTAGCAATGGTCCAAAATTTTATTGCCTCTGGTGGGGCATGTAATGTGCTGTTTGAATTTAGGCAGCTCATGTGTGAGTTTTGCCTGATTAAAGTCCCCAAGTATGATAAAAGCAGAGTCCGGGTGTTGTTGTTCTGTCTCTGTGATCAGATCAGCCAGCTGTTGCAGCGCAGTACTCACGTGTGCTTGCGGTGGAATGTAAACACAGACGAGAATGAACGAGGAAAACTCTCTTGGTGAATAAAACGGCTTACAGTTAATGAAAAGCACTTCCACATCAGGACAGCACATCTTCTTTAACACAGTTACATCCGTACACCACCTTCTGTTGATGTAAAAGCATGTCCCACCACCGCGCGTTTTGCCCGTTGACTCCGTATCGCGATCTGCTCTGTACAGCTGAAAGTCCGGTAGGTTTAATGCGCTGTCCGGAATGGCTTCGTTTAGCCAGGTTTCCGTGAAACACAGGACAGCAGAGTTGTTAAAGTTCTTGTTTTTGCATGTGAGCAGAAATAGTTCGTCCATTTTGTTAGGAAGAGAGCGGAGATTCGCCAGGTGAATGCTGGGCAGCGCCGTTCTGAAGCCGCGCTGTCTTAGCCTGACGAGCGCGCCGGCTCGCTTCCCACGCTTGCGCGTCTTGTAGCGTTTCCACAATGCGGCTGCTCCGCCGACTACAATGTTCCGCAAAACGCCACAAAAATCAAAATCCAGTTCTTGATTGGTTGGTGTGCACTGCCGAATGTTCAGCAGCTCGTCCCTGGTGTAACTGATCGTGTTTGACAAACATAAAACAGGACAGACTAACAAAAACAGTGCAAACACTGGAGAGCCCCCCGCCGAAGCGGCCATCCGCGGCGCCATCTTGATGAGGTTTTACTAGTAGATAGTAAAACCCATTGCTGTGGATTTACAGTGTTCTCTTGTAGAATTAACTATATTTTATTGTGAAGTTACGATTAAGATTACTGTGATTTAGTAGTAGGTTGCAGTTAAAATACTGTACTGTAACTGTAAGGTTACATTTACATCCTAGATTACTGTAATTCAACAGTTTGCCACTGTAGATTTTCAAAGCAAATTTACGGTCATCTAAACAAATGAAAATTCTGTCATCATTGTAGCATGAAGGTCATTGAAATTATAAAAAAACACGTTGTCAAACACACACCAATGCCTTTGTAGCGAGGCGGGTTTGCCTTCTCATCTAGCTGGAGCTGAGTTTTCACATACTCTGTAGGAAATGTGATGCAGATTTCAATCCCCCCAGCAATCCCACCTGCAAAAACAGAGAATATTATGCATATAAGCCACAATTATAAAAACATGAATTATGCTGTGTGCCATATTTAAAGGACAATTTGTACAAAACAAACATTCTATCATGCATATTCTATTTATATTTCAGAACTCAATTTGTATGTTTATGTTTACCTATAATGCACCTTTTTACAAGAGGTAAAATAAATCTCTGATGCCTCTAGAGGGTGTGTGTGAAGTTTCAGCTAAAAATACCACACTAATAATGTTTTATAACTCTTTGAAGCAGCCCCTTTTAGGCTTTAATACAAATTGTGCCACTTTGGTGACTGTCGCTTTAAATTCAAATGAGATTGTGTTCAAAAGAGGTACAAATGCCTGTGTGTCAGCATAGTGGCAGATTCAGAACAGGACTAAAGTTATTTCTGTGGTCGGCGCCAATAGCCTTGTGGTTAGTGCGTCGACATATGGCACCTAGGTGTTCACGGTGACCTGAGTTCGATTCCCGGCTCAAGGTCCTTTGCCGACCCTTCCCCTATCTCTTCTCCCCACACTTTTCTGTCTTTAAAATCTCCACTGTCCTATCACAATAAAGATGAAAACCCCTAAAAAATAACTATATAAAGTTATTTCTGTGAAAAAAGTGTCTCAGAAGAAGCCTACGGTGTTCATTTGTGCATCCTAAACCTCCACATTTATAATCCTCTTAGTCGCTGACATTATCTTCTGCAGATATGGCATGAAAACTCGGCTACGGCTGCTTCTCACTCAGGGCTGTTTATGCTAATGAGGGTGAGTGGTGGTCATGGAGGAGTGGAGAACATGAGACTGATTCCTGTGACGCTCCAGGGACAGACGAGTCTCCGCTAAGGTCTAGCTTCCAGCCTCCGGTGCTAAGACTGCAGCTCTGCACAAGACGTTTGAAATCTACATTGTAAAGGCGCTATACAAATAAAGGGGATAAAAAATTTAAACATTGAATTTAAATCAATATATAAATGTGACTCACTGAAGCATTTATTACAACATTACCAAAAACATTCCGTTTTAACATTAAGATTACCATCTTTATCACTTGTACCCTGCTTGTATTTGATAGAAATATAATAGAAATCTATAGTGACATTTTTCTCATCAGCGTTCACCTCTATATAGATAACAAAGGGTTTATGAATGACATTCGCGTCTCCACCTTAAGTGTGTGTTGAGCACATCTGTGGCTCAGCTGCAGGCGGCAGTAAAGGAGGCGTGTCTATCTTCTTATTGGCTAAAAGGATCAGCCCCCTTACTGCTCGCACTGATGGGTGTGACTGAGAAACAAACGTCCTGCTCTTTAATCAGATCGCAACTTTACTCACACTTTTGCACTTGAGTTTGTGTGTGTGTAGAGGAGCTTCAGGTGAAATTTTCAACAAGCAGACATTACTTCAGTTAAAGTAGTCAATTATTCGCCCTCCTGAGAAGTTTCATTTCTTTATCAGATGATTCCCAAATGATGTTTAACAGAGCAATGAATTTTTCATAGTATTTTCTGTAATATTTTTTCTTCTGGAGAAAGTCTTATTAAGATTTTAAGACTGTACATAACCCGACTTCACCACTAAATCAGTTTGTGAATATTAGACTGCTCACCGATCTACTAGAGGTGGTGAAAGAGGGGATTGTATTATCAATATCAGTATTTTCAGTGAAAGCTGCTAGAGAATGGAACTCCATCCCACCAACAATTAGATCACTTACTCTTCGTTCTTTTCAGTCTCATGTTAAAAACTGGTTAGTGACAAATCAGCATTGTCAGCATTAGTACTGTATTCTTGACACTTTTTGTCCTCTTCTGCTGCCATCAATCTGTTTTTGTTTTGTACTTTTCAATTGTATTTTATATATGAAAGTGTATTTTAAGTTATTATTCTGTGCTTCTATTTTAGGAGTGACTTTTTAACATACTGTAAGGCAGTGTTTCCCAACCCTGTTCCTGAAGGCACACCAACAGTACACATTTTTAATGTCTCCCTAATTAAACACACCTGAATCCCCTCATTAGAACATCAGAAGAGACTCCAACACCTGAAGTTAATTAGTCAGGTGAGGGAGACATCCAAAATATGTACTGTTGGTGTGCCTCCAGGAACAGGGTTGGGAAACACTGCTGTAAGGGGTCTACAGATGAAAAATAGCCATTCTCGGCTAATTCTGGCACATTTTACAGTAATGTTTATTAATGCGCATTGACCTCGTAAACAAATAAACTAAACTAAATTTGTTTTATTTCAGCTAAAATAAAGCAGTTTTTAAAACATTTTTAAAGCATTTTATGGTCAATATTATTAGCCCCCTTAAGCAGTATTTGTTTTGATTGTCTACAGAACAAACCATTGTTATACAACGACTTGCCTAATTACCCTAACCTGCCTAATTAACCTAGTTAAGCCTTTAAATGCCACTTTAAGCTGTATACTAGTGTCTTGAAGAATATCTAGTCTAATATTATTTACTGTCATCATGGCGAAGATAAAATAAATCAGTTATTTGAAATGAGTTATTAAAACTATTATGATTAGAAATGTGTTAAACAAAAATCTTCTCTCCGTTGAAAAGAAATTGGGAAAAAAATATTGAGGATGGCTACTAATTCTGACTTCAACTGTATATACACTATATACATTCCAGTAGTAAACATTAGTACTCAGAGTTGGCTCTTTCATACCTTAGGAGAGTCATTTGTCACTTAATAACATTGTCTGAGGTGTTTCAGCTAAGATAAACACAGATCAGGATACATGCAGGAATCTTAAATGTAATTTCAATACCTTTTAAAGTCTTTTTAAAGACCTTCTCAGAATATTTTAAGACCTTGTCGCCACTTCAAGTTCTAATCAGTATCAAACCTTTACCTTTTTAATAATCTGTTGTCAATAAACAGTTGTAGTTAAATAAATCAATGAAGAAACAAAGCTTGACAGAATAAATTACGCGGTTGTTTTCAGCGACAGGTTTCAGCCACTGATTAAACTCGTCTTTCTCCTACTAGAATTTTCCCATTTCCCATCTGTTTCGCTCTATGGTTTCTCTACATTTGGGGAGCGTCACATCTCCCGAGTTTGTCATAAATTGCGTGACATCACCCAGATGGAGGAGCTTGGACGGATATACCCCGGTCCAAACTAATCGCCTGGATTGAGTACGCCGTTGTTAATATTAGGAGGAAAATAAATATATGTATGCTTTTTTGGAGTCAAACACTTTGGAGAACACTTGAACAAAATTTAAGACCTCATAAAAGTGCGAGTAAGACTTTTTAAATACCTGTTAAGGGCCTTAATTTTCTCATAATTGATTTAACAACTTTTAATACTTTTTAAGACCCCGCGGACACCCTGCAAATGAATCATAAAGTAAATTTATATACTGTAAGTATAAAATGATTGTGGATAGCAGTTCTGATGACTTAATGTGAATTGTCTGAGTTTATATTGAAAATTTGTAGATATTTAGAAGGCATGTTTTTGTATTTTGTCAAATCCGGGCATAGAAACACTGCAAAGATCTCTTCAGAAACTCTACAATACAGTATTTTTTTAGTTGAAGGTACATCGACTTCATCTAAGTTCTAGGAGTTTTTACTCAAAAATTGACATTTGCTGCTTGCTCAAACTTCCGAAAATAGTAGAAACAACATAATTCTTATGTTTTTTGGGGGGACAGATGGGTTGTAGCTGGAAGGGCATCCACAGTGTAAAACATGTGCTGGATAAGTTGGTGGTTCATTCTGCTGTGGCGACCCCGGATTAATAAAGGAACTAGGCTGAAATTTTTTTTAAATGAAATGAACTTAATTGTTAGCGGCATGATGGCTCTGTCACCTCACAACAAGAAAGTCGCTGAGTCAGTTGGCATTTCTGTGTGGAGTTTGCATGTTCTCCCCTCATGTTGCCGTGGGTTTCCTCCGGGTGCTCCGGTTTCCCTCACAAGTCCAAACACATGCTCTGTAGGTGAATTGAATAAACTAAATTGACCGTAGTGAATGTGTGTGAATCAGTGTGTTCGGGAGTTTCCCAGTGCCGGGTTGCAGCTGGAAGGGTATCCGCTGCGTAAAACATGTGCTGTATGAGTTGGCGGTTCATTCCGCTGTGGCGACCCCTGATGAATAAGGGACTAAGCTGGAGGAAAATGAATGAATGAATAATTTCACAATGCAATACATTTTTCCTGACGTGTTTCCCAAAACTATAACTTCTCCATATTGTTTCTGTTGATTCCCTGAACTGATGTTGTTTCGTCATGCCTGTGTGATCTCATAATGTCTCAGGGTTTTGTGTTAATATATACAGACACGTTTTCCTTACTAAATCAGTTTATACCAGTTTAACAGGTCTGAACATAACTGACAAGTGCATTTCTGTCTCAGGTAAAATGACAGGATATCGGCTCCTATGTTCAGCCTGTCTGACCTGCTGGTTTCCTTAATTGAGCCACAGAAACTGCCCTGAGGGAGAACACTCAATTAAATGATACTTAAACCAATTACTCTAATTTGTTACAGCTAGGTTGCCATGGTGGCTCAGTGGTGTCGCCTCACAGCAAGAAGGTCGCTGGTTCGGTTCCTGGCTAGGAGGTTGCATGTTCTCCCCATGTTGGCGTGGGTTTCCTCCGGGTGCTCCGGTTTACCCCACAGTCCAAAGACATGTGCTATAGGGGAATTGGATGAACTAAATTGGCTGTAGCGTGTGTGTGTGTGTGTGTGTGTGTGTGTGTGTGTGTGTGTGTGTGTGTGTGTGTGTGTGAGTGTATGGGTGTTTCCCAGTACTAGGTTGTGGCTGGACTATTCCAGCATAAAACATATGCTGGAATAGTTGTTAGTTCATTCCACTGTGGCGACCCTGAGACTAAGCTGAAGGAAAATGAATGAATTAAAAACTAATTATTGTGGTCAAAAAAATAATAATTTTCACACAAAGTAAAAATATTGTTTACTATAAAGACACTAATTATTTTTTTACTTCGGTAAATCGATGATTATCAGCAATCCAGCCTGTACAGATTGCTGGTACACACGCAAATCGCAAAGAACTACAAATCCGCCTTTAATAGGACTACAGATCCAGCCATGCAACACACACACACACCTGCTCCAAGTCTCCATTGATTAGACACTCACAGCTGAAGCTGCTCACGGACTGATTCAAGGACTATAACGACAGCACACACACACACTCACATTTTTGTTGAACTGTATAGTGAACATTACGACGCGTTTGTTTACGTTGCCCAGCGCATGGTCTAACAGGGTTGTGCTTATTCTCTTAATGAGTACTGGATGTGTTTTGAGCATAATATGCATTAAACCAATCAGAGTCTCGTCTCCCATTCCCTTTAAGAGTCAGCTGCATTGTGCCATAGCATATTTGCTATTTACATGGCGGACTTTGTAAGTGGAACATCTGAACACTTCACTAGAGAGAAAACAATTAAACAGAGCATCTGCAGCGCGAGGATAAAGAAGGAGCCTCCTCCATTCAGCCTCTTTACTTTCTCTTTACTTTTACACTTTACTTTAATCCTTTACTTTCGTGAATAAGGAGACGATGGAAACTCACTCCACTATATATATTATATATATATATAATATATATATCCTGTTTTGGATCTTTGTTTCTTTTCCTTAGTTTGTCAAAATGTACAATAATATTCAAAAATGTCTGATATTAATCCTATACATAGAGTTGAGAAATTGAAAATAATAATTATAACCACAGTATAATTTTTGAGGCGGCTTATTACAATAGTTTTTTAACAGTTACTTTATTTAGCGACTTTATTATAATAGTTAAAGAGCCCATATTATGGGTTTTTGAAAATGCCCTTCCATGTAGTGTGTACCACAGCTCTAAGTGAAGTGAAATATCCAGCTAAGGCTTAAATCTGTAAGTGTACAGTGTTTAAAACTATTGATTCATCTATAAAAGAGTCGACTCATAGTGCTTCAAACGAGTCGCCTTGATAACGAGTCATTAGGTGTTTCGCGATGACGCAGCCACGAAACACAAGCCTCGCCAGTAGTTACGCGCGCAAACCAGGGAGATTTGAAACCTGCGGCCCCGCCCACTAACACAGAAAAAACACTAGACACACACACACAGACGCCGCCGGTCGAATGAAGTCACGCTGTGCTCAGATGGATAATATTGACAGTCTCTACCCAAAGATGAGTTGTTAACCTGGTACAGTACACGCGGTTACTCTTTATATTCTCTTATCACATGTAAGCCACGTTAAAAACGCGACGCGTGCCGCTTTGTTTACGGATTTAACGTTAAAGGCTTTTGTGAGCTCGCGTTCCACTGCCGTTTGTCGTTGCTATGGCGATCGATCATAAGCTAGGAGACAGGACACTCGTGTCACTTTCCCTAGTTCTTCTGAGGAGCGTTGTGTGTATGTGTGTGTGTGTGTGTGTGTGTGTGTGTGTGTGTGAGAGAGAGAGAGAGAGAGAGAGAGAGAGAGAGACTCGCGTCGCTTTCCCTAGTTCTTCTGGAGAGCGTTGTGTGTGTGTGAGAGAGAGAGAGACTCGCGTCGCTTTCCCTAGTTTTTCTGAGGAGCGTTGTGTGTGTGTGTGTGTGTGTGTGCGTGTGTGTGTGTGTGAGAGAGAGAGAGAGAGAGAGAGAGAGAGAGAGAGAGAGAGAGAGAGAGAGAGAGAGAGAGAGAGAGACTCGCGTCGCTTTCCCTAGTTCTTCTGAGGAGCGTTGTGTGTGTGTGTGTGTGTGAGAGAGAGAGGGAGAGGGAGAGAGAGAGACTCGCGTCGATCTCCCCAGTTCTTCTGAGGAGGGTTGTGTGTGTGTGTGTGTGCGTGTGTGTGAGAGAGAGAGAGAGAGAGAGAGAGAGAGAGAGAGAGAGACTCGCGTCGCTTTCCCTAGTTCTTCTGAGGAGGGTTGTGTGTGTGTGTGTGTGCGTGTGTGTGAGAGAGAGAGAGAGAGAGAGAGAGAGAGAGAGAGAGAGACTCGCGTCGATCTCCCCAGTTCTTCTGAGGAGGGTTGTGTGTGTGTGTGTGTGTGAAAAAAGCCTTACACTATGAAGCGCGTGTGCACTGTGACTACTTTTATATAGTTGATTACCAGCTGGGCATTTCACTCTGTCTCGTGCTGAAGGCTGTCACTGTCGACCAATCGCAGCAGGCTGTCATCGGTCCAATCAGCGCAGATTAGCTTCGCGCTGAGGAGGGGGTTGGGAACAAAGGAATCGCTGAACGATTCATATGGGAGTCGCTGGGATAATTAGGTAAAAATAAATGCAGGTTATAAGACCATCAAAGTGTTTTATGACCTTGCATGCATATTAGACTGTTGTTGGAGACCCTTACAACCTAAATATGACCCTATTTCATGTATAATATGGGCTCTTTAAAAGAGGTTAAGACCACTACCAGTGATGGGTAAAGTATCTGTTGTAAATATTACTCAAATATTACTTTTTATGAGTAAAAAGAAACCCTTTTAAAAGTACTCATGAGTAGTGAGTAATGACTATTACACTGTGAATGGCTAATGTGTGTGTAAACGTAATATTCTGTAGTGCATTTATACAGAAAACATCCGTCATCTTCTCATCAGTGACATGAAGTCTAAACAGTCTTTGCGTGTAAAGATTTAGAACATCTTCTTGGACACTTTTAATGTTTCAAAATAGTTTTCTGCATGTCTTAAGGTAGTTCAGAGTGATGCGGTTTACTTTCTATGTGTGATTTGATTGGTCAGGAATCGCAGGACTGATTTTTCTAGTCCAAATAGACAGGAAAAAATAAAGTAGTGACTGCAGGTTGAAGGAAAACAGAGTAAAAGTACCGATACAGCACTAAAAATGTACTCAATGGAAAGAACACATTTTTAAAACTACTTACTAAATTACAATTCCTGAGAAAAGCTACTCCATTACAGTAATTTGAGTATTTGTCATTTGTTACTTTACACCACTCAATACAAGTTCCCTTTCGTAGAATTGCATGAAACTACCTGCTGTATCAGTACTAGGGGAAATGTCATGGTCAAACTCAGATTGCTCCACATATAACTAGCAAATAAACACAAAAATTACCTTTACTATGTGAACTATGAGAGAAGCGAGACACGTTTGATCATTACTGAACTCCTTACTGATGAATGACACACCTAATCCTGCTTGAAAATCAAACAAAGTAAGCCTCTATGATGCAATCAATGGCCGTGTGTTAGTGGTGTGACGTGGTGTTTTCTGCTGAGCCATCCATTCACGCTGGAGCACTGGTATTACTGGTCTTTAATTGACAGATTAGCCCAAAGGAACATTGTTTTTGTGGTGGAGCAAGTTGTGATCTAATTATAAAGCATGGAGAGAAAAATGTTTGAAATTACCAATTAAAGACGGATAGTTGACCCAACAATGAAAATTCTGTCACCATTCAACTCCCTTTACTTGTTTAAATGTATGGGTGTTTCCCAGTGATGGATTGCAGCTGGAAGGGCTGCGTAAAACATATGCTAGATAAGTTGGCGGTTCATTCCACTGTGGCAACCCTAGATAAATAAAGATAAATAAATCCTGATTATCATATATGTGTGTGTGTGTATATATATATATATATATATATATATATATATATATATATATATATATATATATATATATATATATATATATATATACACATATATATATAAAGTACACATGAAATTGGTTTCATGCATGTGAATTTGGCTATCCCTTTGTACATCTTGATTTTTGCATGAATTATTATTGACACTAATCCAGCTCCATAGCTTCAGAATAAGTTCAGACCCACTTGACCGTATGTAAATGGTGAGAAAATGTTCATTTTAGGGTGAACTGTCCCTTTAATTGTTAACACGAACACAAACAGGGTAAAGAGACAACGCAGGGTAAACATCCGCATCCATCAAATGCAAATAATTAAGTATGCTTGTAGTTGCGTGTTCAAACTGTTAGCCACATATTTGGCAAGAACGAGACTCACAGACCGACTGCATTCCATGTTACTGTGTTAATGTGTCCATGCCACAGGCTCTGTCATCAGACCATCATTTCATCATGCACCCAGCACACATTTACTGCTCCACTGAGCAATTACTGACACCAGAATTAGGTTCATGCAGCGCATAATTTGAGGTGAATGGAACTGTTGTGAGCTTCTCATTAACTGTGCACTGGCAAGACATTACCCACACTAACTAGGAAAATATAGCTACACGCTACAGCTACTTATTAAAGGCAACAAAGTTATCCATAAATGCCAAAGACTGAACAAAAGAAAGACTGAACTTTAAAGGATTGTATAAAAAACTGGGCTCCACACAATCGATTTGTGTTGGGATAACATGAAGGAATTAAGTTAACTTCTTACTTTTCACAAATTTTAATTGAACTTAAAACAATTGAGTTGTCCCAGTGAAATCTCAGGAATTGGGTTGTTTCAACTCACTTTAATAAAGTAGTTTGAACAAGCAACAAAATATAATTTTTTGATTGTGTTTGGGTTATTATTATATTTGGCGGATAAAATTATATGAAACAATCAAATAATATCTAAAAACAAGCATGTGACTAAACAGTTATTATTAGGGCTGCACAATATTGGAAAAGGGCAGCACGTGGCGTAGTAGGTAGCACAATCTCCTCACAGCAAGAAGGTCGCTGGTTCGAGCCCCAGCTGGGTCAGTTGGGGTTTCTGTGTGGAGTTTGCATGTTCTCCCCGTGTTTGTATGGGTGTGCTCCGGTTTCCCCCACAGTCCAAAGACATGTGGTACCGGTGAATTGGGTAAGCTAAATTGTCCATAGTGTATGAGTGTGCATGAGAGTGTATGGATGTTTCCCAGTGATGGGTTGCAGCTGGAAGGGCGTCTGCTGTGTAAAACATGTGCTGGATAAATCGGTGGTTCATTCCGCTGTGGCGACCCCAGATTAATAAAGGAACTAAGCCGAGAAGAAAATGAATGAATATTGGAAAAATCTGATATTAATCTCATTATTTTCTGTGATAAATTTTGCGATATGAATTCAGTTTCACCAGATGGTTTGAAAAGCACTATATGATGATTTTCTGGGAGTCTTAACAGTATCCAGGTAGAAACTGCATAATCACAATGCAAATGATGCTTTCCTTACTTTGCTGTGTCTAGTTTCTAGTCCAAATATCTTAGATTGAGTAAAAATTGCAAAAATACTGTCAAAATGAAAAGTTTTACCTTAAAGGGCACCCGTTTTACCCCTTTTTCAAGATTTAAGGTAAGTCTTTTGTGTCTCCAGAATGTGTCTGTGAAGTTTCAGCTCAAAATACCCATCAGATTTTTTATTATACCTTTCAGAATATTGTAATTTTCTGCTCGTATCACTATGTAGCTGTTTAGCTTAATGAATTTATGTTGGGATGAGATGAAGGGATTGTGTGGAACCCAACATTTTATTTACATGAGAAAAGTGATTAGTTGACTTTAAAAAGCGAGTAAACTTGTTGCCTTAAGTATGTGCATAATTATAAAAAATTAAGTCAACATATATACATATATATGTTATTAAAACAACGTTATCAGTAAGATATCAAATTAATTGGGTAAATAAAGGTTAAATAATCATGTAATGCCATATTTCTGAGATATGAAGTCACAATTGCAAGTTATAAAGTCAAAACTATGAGTTATAAACTTAGAAAGTTATATAGTGGTTTAAAACAACAGTAATAGGTATATATATATTCCCACTTTTGGAGAATTGACCATTTAATATACATATATATGTTATTTAAACAACGTTATTACACATTAATCGCAAGTTTGAGAGAAAATGTGAAAAGAATGTCAAAATATCAGTAAGATTTCAAATTTATTAGGTAAATAAAGGTTAAGTAATAATGTATTGCCTTAATTCTGAGATATAATGTCACAATTGCAAGTTATAACGTCATAATTTTGAGTTATGTAGTCAGAATTATGAGTTATAAAGTCACAATTCCAGGTTGTAAAGTTATATGGTGATTTAAAACAACAGTGATAGGTATATATATTCCCACTTTTTGAAGAATTGATCATTTAATATACAAAAATATGTTGTTAAAACAACGTTATTACATATCAATCGCAAGTTCGAGAGAAAATGTGCAAAGAACATCAAGATATCAGTAAGATATCAAATTAATTAGGTAAATAAATGTTGAATAATCATGTAATGCCATATTTCTAAGGTAGAAAGTCACAGTTGCAAGTTATTAAGTCATAATTTTGAGTTATTAAGTCATAATTTTGAGTTATTAAGTCATAATTTTGAGTTATTAAGTCATAATTTTGAGTTATAAAGTCACAATTCTAAGATATGAAGTTACATGGTGATTTAAATCAATAGTAATAGGTATTTACACTTTTGGTGAATTGATGTAATATGTTATTAAAACAATGTTATTACACATTAATTGCAAATTTGAGAGAAAATGTGCAAAGAACGTCAAAATATCAGTAAGATATCAAATTAATTAGGTAAACAAAGGTTCAATAATGCAATGTTGAATTTTTAAATGTAATGAAAATGCAAAACGATAATCTCTTTTGATTTTGGGCTGTAATGTGACATGTTTTCCCTAAGACTTTTTGACACGTTTGTCGCAGCCCTGGGTGTACGTCAGGACTGTTACTTTATTATATACACACAAACACAACATTGAGGCTTTATATTTGCACATTCTGACTTTCTCCTCAAAAATGTAATGTATTTTAAATGGGTAAATCATATTAGCAGCCAGTGGCTATCAAAGTACAACACTATTTTGTTGATTAAATAGTGCTAATGTTGTTTTAAAGTCATACTTGCATGCTATTTTAGACCCAATAATCAAAGTACCATGGTAAACAATATAGGGAGAGTGTTACAAGTTCTCACTGAATAAATGTGCGAATATAAAACCAACTTTACCTCAATAAACACAACAAAGTTCTGTAGTAACTTTGTAATAGAGTTCATGAGTTACTTTTAAACCAGTTCCAGTGAAAAAGCAGTATGAATGAGTCACACACACACATCACAGTCCACTCAATAATACTCGCCTGTGTAGTGATGTTGACTACAGCCCTGTGGGGGATCAGAGCAAGTCAGCAGAAGACTGTAAACAGTGTGGATGACAGTGCAAAAAATGCTGCTCTGGAGTCAGCCACAGCATTAACACAAACCTTTGATTCTTCAATGTTTCACAAGCAAAAAAATAAAGTCACTTACCAGCTAAAATGGCCTTTCCAGGGTGTGTGAGTTTGGCTTGTCCGGCGGGCGCAGCGGCGGATAAACAGTGCGGTCTGTGGAAAGGACTCACGAATTTTGGGCTACCTGACATTTTTCTCGCTTTAAAACTGAGTCTGCGGACAAAACGGCAGCAGAAATGGTGTAAGTTGTGCAAACGGGGATCATAAGTGAAGTGACGTGCTCGCGAGGTGTTTTGACAGCTCAAAGTTTCCTGCTCTCTGTCAGCAGGACAGGCGGGCTCGGTGTGTGAACTGTGAATGTGCTGTAGAGAGACTCTCAGTAGGGGCGCCATTCTCTTAAGGTGGAACGAAGTAGTTCATCTGTATTTTTATTAAAAAATGTTATTGCGACTTTTCATCTTAGAATTGCGTGATACAAACTCTCAATTTACAGGTCAGAATTATCAGTTATAGACAGAATTCTGAGCTATAATGATATCATTTTGAGTTATTTTCAGATTTATGAGTTTTAAAGTCACAATTCGAGTTATAATAAAGTCAGAATTATGAGTTATATAGTCAGAATTCTGGGTTATAAACTCACAATTCCATTTTATAACATCGCCATTTTAAGTTAGGCTATATAGTCAGAATTATAAATTAGAAAGTCACAATTGTAAGTTTTAACATCTAACTTTTGAGTTATAAAGTCAAAATTATGAGTTACAATATGAGTTATGTAGTCAGTATTATGAGTAATATAGTCAGTATTATGAGTTATAAAGTCAATATTATGAGCTATATAGTCAGTATTATGAGTTATAAAGTCAATATTATGAGCTATATAGTCAGTATTATGAGTTATAAAGTCAGTATTATGAGTTATATAGTCAGTGTTATGAGTTATAAAGTCAATATTATGAGCTATATAGTCAGTATTATGAGTTATAAAGTCATTTTTATGAGCTATATAGTCAGTATTATGAGTTATAAAGTCAATATTATGAGCTATATAGTCAGTATTATGAGTTATAAAGTCAGTATTATGAGTTATATAGTCAGTGTTATGAGTTATAAAGTCAGAATTATGAGTTATATAGTCAGTATTATGAGTTATATAGTCAGTGTTATGAGTTATAAAGTCAGTATTATGAGTTATATAGTCAGTATTATGAGTTATAAAGTCAGTATTATGAGTAATATAGTCAGTATTATGAGTTATATAGTCAATATTATGAGTTATAAAGTCAGAATTATGAGTTATATAGTCAGTATTATGAGTTATAAAGTCAGTATTATGAGTTATACAGTCAGTATTATGAGTTATAAAGTCAATATTATGAGCTATATAGTCAGTATTATGAGTTATAAAGTCAATATTATGAGCTATATAGTCAGTATTATGAGTTATAAAGTCAATATTATGAGCTATATAGTCAGTATTATGAGTTATAAAGTCAGTATTATGAGTTATACAGTCAGTATTATGAGTTATAAAGTCAATATTATGAGCTATATAGTCAGTATTATGAGTTATAAAGTCAATATTATGAGCTATATAGTCAGTATTATGAGTTATAAAGTCAGTATTATGAGTTATACAGTCAGTATTATGAGTTATAAAGTCAATATTATGAGCTATATAGTCAGTATTATGAGTTATAAAGTCAGTATTATGAGCTATATAGTCAGTATTATGAGCTATATAGTCAGTATTATGAGTTATAAAGTCAATATTATGAGCTATATAGTCAGTATTATGAGCTATATAGTCAGTATTATGAGTTATAAAGTCAGTATTATGAGTTATATAGTCAGTGTTATGAGTTATAAAGTCAGAATTATGAGTTATAAAGTCAGAATTATGAGTTATATAGTCAGTGTTATGAGTTATATAGTCAGTGTTATGAGTTATAAAGTCAATATTATGAGCTATATAGTCAGTATTATGAGTTATATAGTCAATATTATGAGTTATAAAGTCAGTATTATGAGTTATATAGTCAGTGTTATGAGTTATAAAGTCAGAATTATGAGTTATAAAGTCAATATTATGAGCTATATAGTCAGTATTATGAGTTGTAAAGTCAGTATTATGAGTAATATAGTCAGTATTATGAGTAATATAGTCAGTATTATGAGTTATACAGTCAGTATTATGAGTAATATAGTCAGTATTATGAGTTATAAAGTCAGTATTATGAGTTATATAGTCAGTATTATGAGTAATATAGTCAGTATTATGAGTTATATAGTCAGAATTATGAGTTATAAAGTCAGTATTGAGTTATATAGTCAGTGTTATGAGTTATAAAGTCAATATTATGAGCTATATAGTCAGTATTATGAGTTATATAGTCAATATTATGAGTTATAAAGTCAGTATTATGAGTTATATAGTCAGTGTTATGAGTTATAAAGTCAGAATTATGAGTTATAAAGTCAATATTATGAGCTATATAGTCAGTATTATGAGTTGTAAAGTCAGTATTATGAGTAATATAGTCAGTATTATGAGTAATATAGTCAGTATTATGAGTTATATAGTCAGTATTATGAGTAATATAGTCAGTATTATGAGTAATATAGTCAGTATTATGAGTTATATAGTCAGTATTATGAGTAATATAGTCAGTATTATGAGTTATATAGTCAGTATTATGAGTAATATAGTCAGTATTATGAGTTATAAAGTCATAATTATGATTATGATCACAAATTAAGCCCTGCCTAAACCCAACCAACAGTGTTTTCAAAAGCAATCCAGAAATAGAAAAAGCCCTTGCGGCAGCCTGATTTTTACCATGTTTTCAGATTTTACCACATTCTTACCCTGTTATTTACTTGTTTATTTTATTTTTTGGCTTTTGTCTTACCTGCTTTCTCGAACCGTTCTTCACCGAACTCAAACCCTGTCATCACGGTCAACTCCGCTCCACCTCACATGTCCTCATAAGTCCAAGAAATGTATATAGGGCTACGTTTTTCATAATGAGACTATAGGTCAAACTATATTTAGCATATTGTGATATCAATGCTGAAATGATGTACATATTTGAGCATGAACCATGTTTTATAATTGTCAGGAAGACCCAGAGATCATTCAGCAATTGCACATGTTTTATTTACAAGAGGAGTGTGCAGTGGGTTCAGGGGGAGTTGGAGATGTAGGGGAGGGATGAAGATCAGGATCATCTGTAGATCAGGTTGTGTTTGTTGACCCACAGGTGCTTTAGTTTCGGATCGATCCTGTAGCTATGAAACAGCAGCTCTCTATCTCTCCTCTCCTTCTCCTCCAGGAGTTTCCTCTCTGCCTTTTTCTTTGCCTTCTCCTCGGCCCAGAGGGACAGAAGCAGTGCCGCCTCTCTGAACTTTGCTTTCTTGCGCTGAATAACTGGAGACGCCATGGAGAACTGAGAGGTCAACTCTTGTCCGGCAAAGTCTCCAGCTTCACTGAGGTCCTCCTCGCATGAGTGGAGCTCCATCACTTCACTCGACAAGCATTCCTCCACTTTATCCTCCTCCTTTTCCTCCCAAGCAATCATTTGTCTCAATGGTCGGAGACTTTCAGGGGAGCTGCGGGCTTGGATCTCCTCATCCTCAATGTTGAGGAGCAGGATGTCTGGAGGAGATGCAAAGCACAGCTGAGACTTTACTGGACTGAGAGGAGCAGCTCGTCTGGTCGGAGGACGAACTGAGGAGCAGCAGTGGGAGAACAGCTCATCTGCTGCAGGAATGGGATGTGGAGGAACAGGCCGTGATTTTGGAGACTCTGGCAGCGAGTGAATGTGAGTGGCTGGAAGTGCAAAGTCTTGAGGGAACAGTACATACAGTGGAATCACTGAACTAAAGTTTGACTTATTCAATCATAACAGGTTTACTGTAAAAAAGATAAAAAGTTAAGTTATCCAAAGTGTTTCTCACGACACGTCCCCATATTGAAAGCTGATATGTGGCAACATACGCAAATTACATTTGGGTTTCACATACTGGATACATTACGTATATTTATATATAGAAAATGTCAGAATATAAGATGTCATATTTGTCAAAATATTGCAAAAAATCACTGTTTACATTTTTTTAACATATACAGTTGAAGTTAGAATTATTATTACATTTAAAGGCTCAACTAGGTTAATTAGGTTAACCAGCCAGGTTAGGTATAGGCAAGTGATAATTAAAGGGACTAAGCCGAAAAGAAAATGAATAAATATGGACATATTAGTAATTCTAATGGTTGAATTTTTGGGGTTTTTTTTGCAATATTTTGACATGTATGGCACAGTTTGGATAACATTTGAAGACATTGCAGAATATTATATATATATATATATATATATATATATATATATATATATATATATATATATATATATATATATATATATATATATATATATATATATATAATTATATAATTATATATTGGCAACCCCAGATTAATAAAGGGACTAAGCCGAAAAGAAAATGAGCGAATGAATGAATGAATAATATAATATAATATAATATAATATAATATAATATAATATAATATAATATAATATAATATAATATAATATAATATAATATAATATAATATAATATAATATAAAATAATAGAGTAATCAGTAGAATTGTGTGAAGGTGATGACATCTGCTGGTAACTGTGTGAGTTTGTCAAAGGATGTTGACCTGTCATTTAACTGCAAAATGCAATAAATGCTGCTCTCTTTCGTTTGCTTACGCGAAGAGTGTTTTATTCAATAATAAATGAAGTATTTTATTCATTAGCACGGTGACCAAAATTTGACGGCAGCTCTATGCGACAGTCGAATAGCTTTATTTGACGTACTGAGGACTTTTATTTAGTAAACGCTCAGCTGACACAAGTGCGCATGCGCAGTTTGTCTCCTTCACTTTGTCCCGTTAGCAGCAGTTTAGTGTCAAATCTGAAACACAGGACAGCCAAATCCTTCTGCTTTCCTTTCGCTTCGTCGTTTTGTTTGCCTCAACAACAGCGTCCTCGGTATGAATGTGTTTTCCTGATTTTAAGTAGATCGTAACTTTAGTTATTGGACCCGGTTAGATGTGTTGTAGCAGCATGTGGTGGTAGTTAATGAGAAACAGACACCAGCAGCTCCTTTACATAACACCATAATGCACATTTCAACTCAGCTTTGTAGTTTTGTGCTGTCAAATACCAATAACAGTACTTAAATGTGATGTTTTGACATCTCAGTGCTATGTGTTGGACTTTCTTCAAATGATTAAGTCTTAAAGGCTTGATTAGATTATCGTGCTCTAGATCACGCCCCCTGATGCATAAACATGCTTGGCTGTTTTCGTATTTACCTTCTCTAGTGCCAGTAATGCACGTATTTGTTACTAATATCAATAATAGGCGTTTCTGTTATGTTTATAGACGGTTTTTTATGTTCCTAGCCTCCTTGTCAGTAGCATTAAAGGGATAGTTCACCAAAAAAAGAAAGTTCTGTCATCGTTTACTCTTCCTCCACATTGAGGTAAAGTTGGTGTTATATTCACACATTCAGAAGTTCTTCTTAATAATATGCCTTCAGAAAAGTATGCTAAATAGTGAAATCATATTAGCAGCCAATGGCTATCAAACTATTGTAATGTTGTTTTATAGTCATACTTGCATGAGATTTCAGAACCAGTATTCAAAATATCATGGTAAACAATATAGTGAGCTTATCACAAGTTGTCACTGAGCAAATTTGCGAGCATAAAACCAACTTTACCTCAATTTCTTCCACTTGTACCTTTCCAAAACCTGCCAAACTGAGGTAAAGTTGGTTTATATTTGCACATTCAGACTTTCTCGTTAATAATATAATTTCAGAAAAGTATTATTTGCCAATTCATAAGGAAATCATATTAGCAGCCAATGGCTGTCAAAGTACAACGTTACAGTCATTTAAATAGTGATAATGTTGTCTTAAAGTCATACTTGCATGCGATTTCAGAGTGAATATAAAAAGTAGTGTGTAGGGATGCACAATATGTCGTTATCGGCCGATAATTGCTATTTTAATTGTTATCGTTATTGGTCCGATGTCAAAATTAGCCCGAAATTGCATTTAGCAATTTGAAACAGTTTAAATATTACATGGATAAATAAGTAGCAAAGATCAAGGTCCCATAATGCAATTTGAAAAAAAATATATATATATTTTATTAACATCTACCCCTACCCCAACTCCTACAGTAATGTAAAAACTGTAATTTTACTGAGTATTATTCATATTATTTATTAAATGACCTATTACTTTGTATTTTATTAACATCTTCCCTGACCCCAACCCTCAAAGTAATGTAAAAATAGGAATTATTGTTGTGCAGTGTCACAAAAATGATGCTATATTGATGATCCACAGCTGTATCCCCTTTAAATTGTATCCACTCACTGCTTTGGTTTACTCATGCTTAGATAACATTACCTGGAAATATGATACATTTGTTAAAATCCACTGATATTTTCTCTTCTCGTTTATGTGTCAGTCAAAATGGCCGTTCCTCCTGCATACTCGGACTTGGGAAAATCTGCCAAAGACATTTTCAGCAAGGGTTACGGTAAGAGATCTCATCGTTCGGATGACTTCACTTTCTGTAGTGATTTACATATATGTTTTTGTTTGCAGGATTTGGCATTGTTAAGCTGGACCTCAAGACTAAATCTCAAAATGGAGTGGTGAGTTTGTTGTTGTTTATTATGTAACTTGTTCGTTTAACCTAAAAACACGAGTAACAGTTTACAATAAGGAAGTATTGGTTATGCAGTAACTAACATTAATAAGTTAACACATCTGTTAAGCATCACTTAATCTTTGTAATTTGTTGACTAAACCAAAGACAATAGAATACACAAGACATGTCACTGGTGTCTTTTTGAATGGGGAAAAGTGTAACGGTCAATCTGGGGAATAAAGCCCCGCCTACTAGTACGAGATATATCCAGCTGCAGACCTGCAGAACCACACACATTTCAGGCACACACAATCGAGCACACACGATTTAGGCAAACCATATATGGTAACTTAACTCCTTAGCATTATTGCCACCTATTGAATTTCATAAATATGATTTCCCATTTCAGTCATTATTATTATATCGTAACGATCATTTTAACATCTCTGCAGTTTCTGAACTCAAATTATGTGAATAAAATTAATTGGTTAAAGACACTTATGACTTTATTCATGTGTCCACATACACAAATAAACATATCAGACCGTCCAATTGTAGGATTAAGTGTAATAAACTAATTTTAGGATCTTAATATTATCATACTTGGTTAAAATAAGTTTGTTGTAAAATATAAAAAGCAAACAATAATGTGTCACATTAAAAGGAGCTACTATAGTTAATCATTTAAACAATATATAATATAGTTATAAACTGATTATCTTAACTGATTATCTGATTATAAACTACTATCTTTTACTAAACTGTCACAGCTGTCATATATATATTTACTTATTATTTTTTTTATTAATTATTAATAGTTAATTTGTTTCTATTGCTAAATTTTGGTTTAAAACAATATTTTGCTTACTATAAGTTACGACAGTATTTATTGTGGAAAATCATTAATTAAAAAGTTATTAGAAAATTAAGCAAATACTCACTTTTACATCGCTTGAATAAAATATTAATATAGTGTTATACATTTATTACATGCATACATAAATGTATTATTGCCTATATTAACTTGCTATTATTTCCTTGCTATTATTAACGGGATATTATTATTATGTAAATTAAACCTGTCCAATTTAGATCTTTCAGCAAGGCCAGCAAACGAGTATCTGCTACATTGACTCTGTCAGATAATAATGACTGATCATCTATGATGACTGATAGAAAACAGTCTATTATAATTGAATGGCGATCGGAAATGTTCCCCCTATTCGCCCGTCTCGATCGTAATATCTATGAAATAAAGTAAAGTAAACACTATTGTATATTGTGTAGAATATTTATTAACCATAAATATCAAAATAGATCGATAACGATGTCCAAGAAGACGTTAATAACATTAACAACCGCCGTAACCATATATGGTATGCCTAGATTGTGTGTGCCAGATTGTTTGTGCCTAAAACGTGTGTGGTTCTGCAGGCCTGCAGCTGGATATTATTGACTAGTACAGAAGCCAATCATCGATCGCTATATGGCGAATAAAGCCCGCCTTCTAGTACAGGAGCCAATCATTGATCGCTGTAGACTGACAATACTCAACACTAAATAATGAGACACAAAACTTTAACCTGAGTGGTAATTAAAGTTGACAGAAACAAAAAAAATGGTTGGATGCAGACAATAAAATATTTATTTTCACTTTATAATATTATCTAACATTATTCAGTCACAAGATGGAGCCAAACAGTCAAGAATAGCAGCAATAAAGACAATTTTTAAAGCGTTAATGGTGCAGTATGTAAGTTTGACACCCAGTGGTTGAACTAGGTATTGCATGCCTGGTTCAAAACAAAGGCAAGCACAGGTTGTCAGAATGACCACACCAACATATTCAGCATCTACATTTAATCATGTTAAAGAGCTTCAATATGTATTAATTTGATTATAAATCTTACCATTTCGCTGGAGTGCAGTGAGTGCACTATTCTGTGCTTCTGAATGACTGTATTTACATTTCTGTCAGGTTTTATCTGGTGCAAATAGCCTAATTGCTTATCACTGCAAATCTCATCGTGTAGCGTGTTGTTAGGACACAGGGTTACAATGTAACCTGCTCAGCTAATGTTTACATTCGTAATTTTTTACATTATTTACTAGTTTATAACCACGTGAAAGATTACACATTTCTTTAAATATATATTATGTTTTTACATTGTAAGATGCATGGATAATTAAAAGTTCTAGGCACATTAGGTCTGACTGCCTATGTGTAAGAGACAGTATCATTTATCCAAAGTAATGCAAATTATAAGTGCTAGGCACATCAGGTCTGACGGCCTATGTGTGAAATACAGTATCATGTCTCCAAAGTAATGCATATTGTCAGTGTCTTTTGTCTAACAAATAGCCAGATGATACTTTCAGGCAAGGCAAAACCTGTAATGGCAGTTTCTGTTTCTACTGATAAGCACTGCCCACTAAATTGCGTATTTAACTGAGTGCTAACTGTAGTAGTTGAGAGATTTTTCAATGAATGCCACAGCGATAGTGAGTTATTATTAAAGGATTCTGCTTTGAAGAGACCCGAAAATCATCCTGGTTTTGGTCTCTTTTTCAAATTCACAACACACCTCATGTGGAACTCTGAATCTGCATCTCATTTCGGAGGCTGTTACTGTCCACCGGAGGTCACAGGGTGCTGAAATATAATTGGCTAAACTAGCATTGGGCGGGTTAAAAGAACCAAAACAAAGACAGGAACGGAAAATACATTTTTAAAGCAGAATATCTGACTTCAGCATTGTTTTTCAGATAAACAAGTATGTTTACTTGGGATGTTTCTTAAATATCTGCAACTATATTATGGGGTTTTATGCTTTAGAAGAGTCAAAAACTTCCATTCCGCACCTTTAACCCTGCAAAACCTTGTATCGTTTCTAATTCAAATATCTCAAATAAATCTTAAATCAGGAAGCATCTTTTAGACAAAAGATATTGTTTTGTTTTCAGAAATAATCATTCAATAATAAGTGATTTTTTTTCTTTCTTTCTGTAAAACCAGCAAAATAATCCAATGAGTTAAATAAAATTGTGCTTTTTAGTTTGCTTATACATTGGACTGGCTCTGACTAAACATAGTATAATGTGTTATTCATTACATTAGTCAACATGAACTAATACTATATTTCAAAATACTGTTATTCAGCATTACATAATCTTGGGTAATGTTAATTTACTCATTTTCTAATGCATCTCTATACATTAACAGCCTAATTAGTTCATGTTTACACTAATGCATTTGTTCATCGATTAGGTATTAGGTACACCTGTCCAACTGCTTGTTAACACAAATTTCTGATCAGCCAATCACATGGCAGCAACTCAATGCATTTAGGCATGTTGACATGGTCAAGACGATCTGCTGCAGGTCAAACCGAGCATCAGAATAGAGAAGAAAGGGGATTTAAGTGACTTTGAACGTGGCATGGTTTTTAGTGCCAGACGGGCTGGTCTGAGTATTTCAGAAACTGCTGATGGGATTTTCACACACAACCATCTCTAGGGTTTACAGAGAATGGCCCGAAAAATAAAATATCCAGTGAGCGGCAGTTCTGTGAGCACAAACACCTTGTTGATGTCAGAGGAGAATGGCCAGACTGGTTCGAACTACTAGTAAGGTGTACCTAATAAAGTGGCCAGTAAGTGCATACTAAATCTAATTTGTGCACTACACATATATTAATGTGTTAATTAATACATTTTAAAGAGTTACAGAAACAGATCACCAAAAAGGACTATTTTCATCATGCTTCAAAATGTTAACACAAGTTTAGATTTTTTTCTATGCCCATTTTGAGATGCATTTTGATTGTAAGACGTTTGTAAGAGCGTTTTTTTTTTTTTTGTGTAGAGAAAGTTTCGCTCTAGAGTCCCACACATGCTTGTGGTCTCCATTACACATCATTTACCATACAGACGGAACTGCTTGGATCTTTATCTTGCTGGCAGTTATCTGTGGGCAACTGTTTTCATTTCATGCGTAAATTAGTTTTTTCTTTAACTACATTACCAACGTTAGTCTAGCTGAATGCTGAGTCACGTCCCATCAGCCCCGTGCTTCATTCAGAATAAACCTGATTATATCCCATCGCTCAACATCTGGCATTCAGTAATATCATGAGCCACCTGCTCACATGCTTGTGTTTCAGCATTAAAGGAGACCTATTATGTCCCTTTTTAATAAGATGTAAAATAACCCTCTGATGTCCCTAGAGTGTGGTTGTGAAGTTTCAGCTCAAAATACCACACTAATCATGTGTCATAACTCTATGAATATGCCCCTTTTAGGCTTTGATGCAAACTGTGGCGTTTTGGTGACTGTCGCTTTAAATTCAAATGAGACTGTGCTCTTTTTAAAAGAGGGCGGAGCTATAAATGCCTGCGTGTCAGCATAGCGGCAGATTCGAAACAGAACTAATGTTATCTTTTAGACTTTTTTCGAGAATTTTCCATTATAGGCTTTCTGACAAACAGTTTTAGCACACACTAACACTTCTGTTGTTAACCGAAGCTAAAATAATCATGATATCATAATGCCTTGATAGACAACTGAACTACTAACTTCATGAACCTAAAAATATACACCATATACAGTGCATCCGGAAAGTGTTCATAGCGCTTCACGTTTTCCACATGTCTTTATGTTACAGCCTGATTCCAAAATGGATTAAATTCATTGATTTCCTCAACATTCTACACACAATCCCCCATAATGACAAAGAGTTCTTGAAATTGTGGCAAATTTATTAACAATAAAATCCTGAAAGATCACATGTACATCAGTATTCACAGCCTTTGCAGTGAAGCTCTAAATTGAGCTCGGGTGTATTCTGATTCCACTGATCATTCCTGAGATGTTTCAGCAGCTTCATTGGAGTTCACCTGTGCTCAATTCAGTTTTTAATTTTTATTTATTTTTATTCATACATTTTATTTATTAATTAATTTATTTATTTATTTATTGATTTATTGATTGATTGATTGATTGATTGATTGATTTTGCTGGCTGGCTGGCTGGCTCCAGAAGAAACCACTGAACAACCAATAATGTGACTTAATTTTCTAATTATATATTGATTATTATATATAAATAACTGAATACTAGTATTTTAAAGAGCCCCTATTATGTTTTTTTGAAAATGACCTTCTATGTAGTGTGTAACACAGCTCTAATTGGAGTGAAATATCCAGCTAAGGCTTAAATCTGAAAGTGTTTAAAACTAGTGATTCGACTCAAATGGTTCAAATGAATCATCAGGGTAACGAGTCTTTAGCCGTGTCGGCGTGACGTAGAAACGCAACCCAAGCCCTGCCCATTTTTTGTGCACGCAGACGCGGGAAGATTGAAACCCTGGGCCCCAAACACTATAGAAAGAAAAAGAAGACGACAAACACTGTAGCAGATCCCGGTTGAATCATGTCGTGAAGACGCTGTGCTCTGAAGTGTGAGGGAAAGTTATTTTCCCTTCCCAAAGATGAGGCTGTGAAGAGTCAGTGGTTGGAGTTTATTTTTGCAAAAAATACCTTAGCATTATAGCCCCAGCCTTGTGCTGTGTTCCTGTCATTTTTCTGACGAGTGCTTCAGCAATCTACTTGCTTACAACGAGGGATTCGTAAAGTAATGTTTGCTGTAAATTCATTTTAAAATAAATTTGATCAGTAAGTAGTTTTATATTAATAATGCTGAGCATAAAAGACTAAGGGCTCTATTTTAATGATCTAGGCGCCTAGGAGTGATCTAGGAGTCTAAAGCTCATGATGCAAAAGCATTAATGACGTATCCGAATCCACTTTTGCTATTTTAAGGACGGTAAAATACACTCTTCACCCCGGCTCATGGTCTAACAGGGTTGAGCTTAATCTCTTAATGAGTTATGGGTGTGTTTTGAGCATAACGTGCATTAAACCAATCAGAGTCTCGTCTCCCATTCCCTTTAGGAGTCAGCTGTGTAGCACCGTGGTGCATTTGTTATTTACATGGCAGACTCTGTAAGTGGAAAACCTGAAGGCTTAACTAGCAAGAAACAGTTAAGCAGAGCATCTGCAGCGCGAGGATAAAGAACGAGCCTCCTCCATTCGGCATCTTTACTTTCTCTTTACTTTTACTATTTACTCCTTTACTTTGGTGGAGTAAGGAAACGGTGTCCTACACACTCCACTAAAGACATCCATTAGCCTACATATTTAATTTTGTTTGTTAAGCGCAAATATTTGTGTCAAAACTATTTCTAAATTCAGTTCTAATTTCCAGCAAACAAATAATGAACAATAATAACGAAGTGTAGTCAAAACACTGAGCTATATCTAAACACAAGTCTTATTCTTATGCTCCATATGGTGAAGCATATGTCTCCTAAACCTGACAGGTGGACAAATCTAAACTTGTTCTTATTAAAACAAATATAAATATGCTCATAATAAATAATATGTATATTAATAATAATAATAATAACATTATACAAATGCAAATCATCAACTGTGAAAAAAACCCAGAGGTGAAGAAGGCATGGAGGCAAAAATAATAATTATAATAATTAATAACTTTTAATTGTTTTCATCTGTAAAGATATTTGTGTGTTGCTGTACATCCTGTGTGTATTCAGCAATGTGTAAGAGTTTGGACCTGCATAGCTGCATAACTAACTGCGCTGGACTTTAGACCAGTTTTCAGTCGGTCAATGGCGCGGTCTATTTCAGTTCCTCAAAATAGCAACACACCAATTGCCTTAACACACCTCCTTTTCAGACCAGCACACCCTT
This sequence comes from Danio aesculapii, assembly GCF_903798145.1. NCBI lineage: Eukaryota > Metazoa > Chordata > Actinopteri > Cypriniformes > Danionidae > Danio > Danio aesculapii. Next base: position 437,903 of record NC_079444.1, on the reverse strand, counting down.
GACTCCACAAAGTGGCGCAAATAGATCTGCTTTTAAAAACAACGTGGTAAAACGTGTAAATTAGGGTTGTGCTGGTCTGAAAATAGCAGCAAATTGCGCCAAACACGTCTTGCGCTTTATTGCACCGGGTGTATGAAAGGGCCCTAACTGTATATAACTAGTATAGCAGATACTGACGTCACAGATGCATACTTAATTTTAGTTTTTTTTAACCACAGGAGTTTAACACATCTGGATCAACCAACACGGACACGGGAAAAGCCGCCGGGAGTTTGGAGACCAAGTATAAGCTGAAGGATCTGGGTTTGAGTTTGAACCAGAAGTGGAACACGGACAACATGCTCACGACTGAAGTCTCTGTGGAAGACCAGGTCAGCCGATCAAACACATTACCATCAAACATATGTGACACTGGACCACAAAACCAATTATAATGTCTTTTTTGGAATAAACTGAACAATGCTGTCTGGAAGCTCAATAAATAAGCTTTCCATCGATGTTTACTTTGTTAGAAAATGACAGTATTGGGTTGTGATACAGCTGTTTGAAAATCTGCAATCTGAGGGTTAAAAAAAAGAAAATACTGAGAAAATCTGCCTTTAAAGGTTTGATCGCCATTGAGGTTTAAAAACCTGTAAGCTGAATAAATAAGCTTTCCATCAATGGAGATACCACTAATAGAATCTGGAATGTGAAGTTTGAAAGAAATCTGAGAAAATACTGTAGGAGATTGAACATAATCTTTACTTAAAGGGATAGTTCACCATTTTCAAACCTCTATGATTTCCCTTTCTCTGTTGAACACAAAAGAAGATATTTTGAAAAATGTTAGAAATCTGCTACCATTGACTTTTTCGTTGTAGGAAAAACATACTATGGCAGTCAATGGTTACAGGTTTACTGCAATTTTCTAAATATCTTCTGTGTTGAACAGAAAAAGAAACTCAAACTGGTTTATGACAGATAAAGGTTGAATAAATTCTCAGTTTTCAACCATCCCTTTAATATCCTAATGATTTTAGCCATAAATAAGCTATACAGTTGACAATGTACAATGTATTTTTTGTCTATTGCCAAAATATGCTTGTGATAGTTGTTAAGATGGTGAGGAAGAAGGCAGGATTAGAGATTTTTAATAAATAAGAAGTCTAGCATTTAGCATTTTGTGACACTGTACAACAATAATTAATATTTTTACATTGCTGTGAGGGTTGGGGTAGCGGTAGACCTTAATAAAATAAAATGTAATGGGTAATTTAATAAATAATATGTATAAAACTGTGTATAATTACTGTTTTTACATTGCTGTGAGGGTTGGGGTATGGGTAGACGTTAATACAATACAATTTAATGGGTAATTTAATAAATAATATGATTTATACTCTGTATATTTACTGTTTTTACATTATTGTGAGTTGGGGTAGAGGTAGACGATAATAAAAATACAATTTAATGGGTAGTTTAATAAATAATATGATTTTATTATCTGTATATTTACTGTTTTACATTAATAAAAATACAATTTATTGGGTAATTTAATAAATAATATGAATAATACTCTGTATAATTACTACTTTTACATTACTGTGTGGCTTAGGATAGGGGTAGACATTAATAAAATACAATTAATTGGTAATTTAATAAATAATATAAATAATTCTCATTAACTGCCATCTGCAGCTGTATCTCTTCTAGCAATAACCATCTGGTTCTGGTTCTCTCTCCATCTGTTGCTTGGCCAGGGTTTAAACAGCATTTCTGTGTCCCAATTCACACACTATCCGTCCTAAATAGTTTTCAAAAATAGAATTAGTATGTCCCAAACAGAGCTAAGTGTACAACCGAATGCTAATATTGCCCACAAAACATTGCACGCTGACATGAATTCGAACTACAAACTCGGGTAAAAAGTGTTTCCACGTTATATTTCATCTCAACAACAACAACATTGAGAACTTCTATAAAGACGTGTGTGAACATTAACTTCTGAATGCAGAATTATTCAAACACCTGAGGAGAATTCTCTGCATGAAAGACTGGTGACTGGAGATGAACACACAGCTGAATCTCCACTAAGATAGGTGTGTCGAGATGATTGACGGGATGTAACTAAGCAACATAACGGTCCATTAATGAGGAAGTAGCATGTGCTAAAGCTAGCATACTCTTCTGTTACACACCCAAAAGTATATACAGTATCTTCACCAACAAATGACATACCTTTAGAGCGTAGTATAAGTTTGCAAAAAACACAGATGTTAGTAATGCATTTTATGGACCTACTTTCAAGGAGCTGTGCTTCCAACCCGTTTTCTCTCCACGTGGGACGTGGGATGCCCCCCTGTTGACAATTTGTAACTTAAGGTTTTGTAGTCCAGGGTCACATGTTTGTTATTTGCAGACTTCTGAATGTCTCATGTTGTCTCCTCAGCTCGCGGAGGGGCTGAAAGTGGCCCTGGACACATCTTTTGTACCGAACACCGGGTGAGTTGTCTGCATCTATTGTGTCTGGTGTGATGATTTAGGTTTTTACTTTGACTGTGTTCATCTTACTTTAGCAAGAAGAGCGGTAAACTGAAAACCAGCTACAAGCGGGAGTTTGTCAACGTGAGCTGTGACCTTGATTTCGAGGGTCCGGTCGTTCATTCTTCGGCCGTTTTGGGATACGAAGGCTGGCTCCTGGGATACCTGGTGGCGTTTGACACAGCCAAATCCAAACTGGTGCAAAACAACTTCGCTCTGGGATACAAGACTGGAGACTTCCAGCTTCATACTAATGTGTAAGCTACTTACTGTATGTCTGTCCATCCGTCCATCTATCCATCTGTCCATCCATCTGTCCATCCATCTGTCCATCCATCCATCCATCCATCCATCCATCCATCCATCCATCCATCCATCCATCCATCCATCCATCCATCCATCTATCTATCTATCTATCTATCTATCTATCTATCTATCTATCTATCTATCTATCTATCTATCTATCTATCTATCTATCTATCTATCTGTCTATCTGTCTAGCTATCTATATCTGTCTATCTGTCTGTCTATCTATCTGTCTATCTATATCTGTCTGTCTGTCTATCTAATAGTTGTAGATGTGTTGAATGAACTGTGCTGTGTGTCCTCAGTAATGATGGTGCAGAGTTTGGTGGATCTGTGTATCAGAAGGTCAGCGATCAGCTGGAGACGGCCGTCACTTTAGCCTGGACCGCCGGCAGCAACAACACACGGTTCGGAGTAGCTGCGAAGTACCAGCTAGATAAAGATGCCTCGTTGTCTGTAAGTTAATCTTCATCAAGTATGATCGGGATCGTCGTGTTATTATTCGTTTCATTTGGTTTTGATTAGGCTATAAACTTTCTCCAAGTCATTGTACAACCACAAACGCACATTCTTGGCCAATGCATTGCAAGCTTGTGGTTACAGTGTGCAACAGTTGAGAATGCACGAGTGTTACGTTATGAATTGCATTCAGACACGCTATGCAACAAAACCTGAAATCAAGGTCTGTGTAATCAGAAGCATCTGCGTTCATGTATACGTGACCCTAGACAACAAGATATAGGAATATAAGAATAGGGTTGTTCTTTTGTGCAAAAAAACAATCATTTGAATATTAAAGGGAACTTAGATAAAGATTAAACTGTTGCTTGAGGCTGTAAAGGGATAGTTCACACAAATAGGAAAATTTACTCAATATTTACGCTCCTTCAAGTGGTTCAAACCCTTTATGAGTTATAAGATATTTCAAAGAAAGCTGAAAACAAATACCTATAGGTTTCCAGCATTTTTCTAAATATCTTCTTTTGTTTTTAACAGATCAAAGAAACTCTAAGAGGTTTGAAACAGGTGAAGAGCAAGTAAATGATGACAGAATTGACATTTTCTTTGACCCATTAAACATACCATTTATTTTCTGGGCTAGTTTACCATGCAGAAATGTTATTGAATCATATAAGTGATTACATAGTGTTTACTTCCAAGCCATCAAAGAATGTCACAATGTGGAGGGAAGGTGATTTAAGTGACGCTGAACGTGGCATGAATGTTGGTGCCAGATGGGCTGCTCTGAGCATTTCAGAAACTGCTGATCTACTGGGATTTTCACGCACAACCATCTCTAGGGTTTACAGAGAATGGTCTGACAAAGAGGAAATATCCAGTGAGCGGCAGTTCTGTGGGCGCAAATGCCTTGTTGGAGAATGACCAGACTGGTTCCAGCTGATGGAAAGGCAACAGTAACTCAAATAAGCACTCGTTACAACCGAGGTCTGCAGAAGAGCATCTCTGAACACACAACACGTCCAACCTTGAGGCGGATGGGCTACAGCAGCAGAAGACCACACCGGGTGCCGCTCCTGTCAGCTAAGAACAGGAAACTGAGGCTACAATTCACACAGGCTCACCAAAACTGGACAATAGAAGATTGGAGAAACGTTGCCTGGTCTGATGAGTCTCCATTTCTGCTGCACATTCAGATGGTCGGGTCAGAATTTGGCATCAACAACATGAAAGCATGGATCCATCCTGCCTTGTATCAGCGGTTCAGGCTGGTGGTGGTGGTGTAATGGTGTGGGGGATATTTTCTTGGCACACTTTGGGTCCATTAGTACCAATTGAGCATGGTGTCAACACCACAGCCTACCTGAGTATTGTTGCTGATCATGTCCATCCCTTTATGACCACAGTGTCTCCATCTTCTGATGGCTACTTCCAGCAGGATAACGCACCATGTCATAAAGCGTGAATCATCTCAGACTGGTTTCTTGAACATGACAATGAGTTCACTGTACTCAAATGGCCTCCACAGTCACCAGAGCTCAATCCAATAGAGCACCTTTGGGATGTGGTGGAACGGGAGATTGGCATCATGGATGTGCAGCCGACAAATCTGCAGCAACTGTGTGATGCTATCATGTCAATATGGAGCAAAATCTCTGAGGAATATTTCCAGTAGCTTGAGTCTATGCCAAAAAGGATAAAGGCAGTTCTGAAGACAAAGAGGGGGTCCAACCCAGTACTAGTAAGGTGTACCTAATGAAATGTGTATATCAAAATGTCCATTTTAATTAGTGATGCGCATTGCTAAGCACTTCACTTAGACAACTTTAGTGATTTTTTTCAGTATTTACATTTTCTTTGGACCCTCAGATTCCAGCTTTCCAATATTTCCATTAATATTGTCCGTTCATAACAGAGTATACATAGATGGAAAGCATATTTATTCAGCTTACAATTTATGTTGAAATCTCAATTTTAAAACATGAGTAGTTTTGTGGTGCAGGGTTACATGTTTGCATATTGTTTAAGGGAATTATTTTTTTTTAATCCACATGAAAAACATGGAAGCACTAAGAAGCTTCTGACCCTGTCTTCTCTTCATTATTACTATACAACAGGCTAAAGTGAACAATGCGAGTCTGATTGGAGTTGGTTACACTCAGAGTCTTCGACCAGGTAATCCTGTTTCAGTTCTTCAAATGATTAATAGTTTTTCTCAAAAGTGTTTTTATTGAACATGTTAGATCTGAAACATGCGGTACAGTTTAACTTTTTTCTGTTATTTTTAAGACAACAAACAAACAAAACCCATCGCACACGTACACTACCTGACAAAAGTATTTTCGCCTATCCAAGTTTTAGGATCAACAAATATTAACTCGACTTCTATTTGATCATCTGGTATCAGAAGTGGCTTATATGAAAGGCAAAGGCCTCTAGATTACACTTACTCTAGATTATTAATTAATTAGGACAGTAAGGTCTGACTCTGCTTAGACTAAAGTCTGCTCACTGACATGGTCTTTAGCCCCCTTGTTTGAGCAACCGACTCCTATGCAAAGAATCACCGGTTTGATCCCAGCTCAGAATGGGATGGGTGCAGTAGGACCGATGGTTTACACATGGGGGCTCGTCCGGGATAGGAGTGAGTTGAGGAAGTTGAGTGTAACGTAGGCCAGCTATAGTGAAGTGCTATGCAGGTAAACCTCACTCTTCTGACCTCAAAAGCTGCTCTAGCGACAGGCATTAAAGGACTCCCATGCAAAGAATTTCCGGTTCAATCCCAGCTCAGACTGGTTTGGGTGCAATAGGACCGATGGGTTACATATTGTTTTAATTTTACATTATTAATATACAGTTGAAGTCAAAGTGATTACAATATTTCCCAAATGATGTTTAACAGAGCAAGAAATTTCTCACAGTATTTCCTCTAATATTTGTTCTTCTGGAGAAAGTCTTATTTGTTTTATTTGGGCTAGAATAAAAGCAGTTTTAATTTTTTAAGGTCAATATTATTCGCCCCTTTAAGCAATATTAGTTTTGGATTGTCTCCAGAACAAACCATCATTATTCAATGACTTCCCTAATTACCCTAACTTGCCTAATTATACTAGTTAAGCCTTTGAAGCCATGTTTTTTCATTAGATGCTGGCAATTATATGCAATGGAAACTGATTACAAACACACATTTTTATTTAACTCCACCGAATTAAACATGCAACATAGTGGCTAGATCATGTGATGACCATGCTACCGTTTACAACATTCAGCTTGGTGTGCTGCATCGCACATAAAGCACAAACTCTCAACAAAATAGCCTCAAAATGTTCATAAATAGCATGCGGTGTACACGTGTAGTCATTCCCCACTCACTTTTAATGACTACTAATCTCTTTCTCATTGTCCAGGGGTGAAACTGACTCTCTCGGCTCTCGTTGATGGGAAAAACTTCAACACCGGCGGACACAAGGTCGGACTGGGGTTTGAGTTGGAAGCGTAAAACAGAAGAAGTCCTCACTTCCTCTCTCATTGCCCTTCTACACCACATCACACACACACTAGCACTCCACGACTCCAACACTTAGCAGCATGTTGACGGTTTTCGCAAGTCTGTGTGTGATTCGCTGAAAGATCTGGCCTTCTATGGGAAATATCTGCTGGTCACCTAATTTATTTAATAAAGGCCGTATATTTACAGAGCCCCTGCAGCAAACCAAAATACACAAGTAGCGGTAGATTAGCAAGCATTGGGGAATGTTTCTCTGGGGACGTCGACGCATGCTAAGCACTTAGGTTTCGTAGCGGAGGTCAGAAAAACTGCATGATGGTAGTGGAGGTTGTTTCTCAGGACGGCTGTTGTTAGTGTGACGTTGCACTTCTTGGGTTTTAGGCTTTTGAAAGCGCTCACAGGAAACCGAAGAGACAGCAGACGCGCGTGTATTTTTAGAGCTTGCAACACTTTCTTTTACATTCATTGATGGTTAGAGAGCAGCTCTGTATTGTGGAGGAAATGGCAAGCAGAAAGCCACTTCAAATGGATTCTTGTGAGAAACTTGAGCATATTATATTTATAATATACCAACTGCTTTACGTCTATATTAATATTACTGTTTGCTTATATAGCTATGGAAAACAATATACATTTTGTCAACTGGCCATTTTCAAGGTGTTTCAGTTCCCATAGCTGTATGTGTGCAGTATATATATATATATATGTAGATGTATGGGTATATACTATATAGGTACAAAAGCTGTCACTGTGGTACATTTTAGGTACTAATATGTAACTTTAAAGGAGACCTGTTATGCCTCTTTGTACAGGATGTAAAATAAGTCCCTACTGGACGTCCCTAGAGTCTGTATGTGAAGTTTCAGCTCAAAATACCACACAAATACTGTTTTATAACTCTTTGAAACTGACCCTTATAGATCCTAATTGTGGCGTTTTGGCGACTGTCGCTTTAAATTCAACTGAGATTGGGCTCTTATCTATGAATGCTTATGTGTCAGCATAGTGGCAAATTCCAAACTCTAATGGCAGACGGCTGCTTCTCACTCAGGGCTGTCTTTGCTAATAAGTAGGGCCAGACAGAATCTGCGGACATTTTCTGCTATTTCTGCTGAGAATTTTGATAAAAATCTGCGGATATCTGCTGAATTATTCTGGGAGGATCATAACTAAAACCTTAATCTGTGAACTAAAAATAATCTCTTTTAACTTTTATTTAATATTTAAAATGCAAATCCAATTAGATTCACTTTATTTGGTAAACAGAGCAAGTCTCTCATATAATATCTCTACTGAAACACAGAAAATATTACTGTACACACTGCACTGTACATACATCAGATAAACATGTTCATATTAGTCAATAATATTACTGTAATTCATTTAAAAACTGAATAAATATAGATTTACACACATTTACTCCAGTAAATAAACAGAATTAATGATGGGCTGAAAATCTGTGTAATTCTGCGCGTGCAGATTCTGTGCGGGATTACTTATAAGGGAGAGATGGTCACTAGTGGGCGGGGCTTTCCCCTCTGATGACACGTACAGCAGGAGAATGTCAATCAAAGTGTTTTGATCAAGCGTAATTGTGATAAAAATAAAATAAATACATTTTTCTCATTATAAGCTGGTTATATTCACAGACTGTTGCCTCACAATTGTGTTTAAATCCTTTATAAAAGTGAATTTTGTATAATAGCTCTCCTTTAAGCTATTCATATGAATTCTTTAGGTAATAACATGTACTCCAGTGACAGCTTTTGTAAATATATATTTCTACATTCATACTTTAGGTGCTGTTGAATGCTTGATTCTGATTGGCTGATAAACATTCTAAGGTATCCCTGAACAGTCAAAGATCACATTAAAACAAGACTTGAGGCTTTGGATGAGATGCGTATGAAACTAGTCGCACACAGAGGAGCTTTTTGAGGACAAAAACATGACAAACGTTTGAAATGCACCATGTGAACCTTGTCTTTAGAAGCAGTAACCGTAGTATAATAACTGACTCAGTTCTGGACTGCTGAATTATAAGAAAATAATGCACACTCAATGTGTAAAGGACACTCCGCTACACATCAGTACATTAGGCATAGGTTTGCATTATTTTTATAATAATTTACTGGCCTGTGTATATACAGTCAAGGCTGAGATTATTTATACCCCTGGCCAATTCTGACTTGGTTACTTTTTAAGTTGTTTTGACTGAAAATGACACAGGCTTCTTCCAAGAGATGGTGAGATGAGGTACAAGAGGCATCAGTGTGCTTTATTTACATTTAAACAAAAACTTTAAGTCTGAATTTTCAAGAGGTATGAATAATTTCAGGTTTGACTGTGTAAATATATATACACACACACAGTCCAACTAATTTTAGAACTGAAGACGTTGGTCTCTGTACCCCATTTTCCAGTGGAAACTGAAAAGTTCTAATAAAAAGAGAAAAGAGTCATATTGTTTTGTGTTATTTAGAGTTTTGCTTGTTGCTCGGGCCTTCTTCACAGTAAATGAGAAACAATACAGTACAAAAGCTGACAGTAGGAGTTCTCTTTTTGAAGGAAATGACTGTTTAGAAAGGATGCATTCATTTGGTCAGATTATGATACAGAGGGTTCTGAGTAAATGCTGAAGCAATATTGATTTCTGAATGATCATGCCAAGAGTAAAATTCAGCTTTAAATCAGAGATCAATTACATGTAATGTAGCAGTGATGATATCTAATGCTTTCTTTAAATTATGATAAATGCATCCTTAGTGAACATATAAAACTTCTCTCCAAAATATTTGTAACGTCTGACCAACATTCATCTTCTGAATGGTTCTGTTTACAATTTTCACCACAAACATACACCGTAAACAACATGTGTTAATGAACAGTTTCCGTATCTTGTGATAAAACCATAATGCTTCTACTCTGGCATCACAGCATTAAAGCAGTACTTTTGAAGTGTTCCTGAATGTTTTGCTCAAGGGGAGCACATTTACTCTCCTGAATGACCCTGACAAACCCTTCAGTGCACGCTGACTCATGTTGTAAACAGCATACATCATCAACTCAGCTTCTGCTTTGTGATGTAAATCAGTGGTCCTCAAACCCCAGGATATGGTCCGTGGATCAATTGGTACCAGGCCACATAAAATCAATAATTATTTACATTTTATTTATTATTATCTGAGTCTTTATTTTAAAAAATGACCAAATTCTTTTGGCTACATCTCGGTCACTTGAGTGCAAAAATATAACCCACAGGCTAGCAAAATGAGTAAGAAACAGACGTTTTTGGAAAGTTTCTTTGTGAAGGGGTAAAGGCCCAGTGAAGGACCCACGAACTGCCGAGGAATGGATCCACAACCCATTTGTCAACAAATCAAAGGTGAATCCAGCATGTCTGTGCAAGAAGATCAACTGCTGGAGATCGCAGATGACGGGGACATTCACATATTGTGTCTTTTCCGCACACAACTGTGTCATTTCCAATGGAGGGGCGCACATATCTTGTGCCTTTCAGGCACACTCAGTTGAAAAACATCTCAGCTTTTCAGAATGCCGCGAGCGCACTGTGAGTCACGTGACAAGAACTGACCAATCAGCTTCATACTTTGGAATAAACACATTTTGGTAGACTAATTACCTCAGACAAACACAGAACACTGCAATAACACTCCATAAATACAACTTGTATCAGAGCTGCAGCAATGTTTTGTCAGCTTGTCATCCTCTGAGAAAACGATTGATGGTCACCTAGCAATCTTCGTACACCGCCCCAGCATTGATCTCCACTGTCGACATTCGATGTTAAAAAACTCAACTCTACGGCTTAACAAAGTGACTTTTATTGACATTTTAGTAGTAGTTATAAATAATATAACATAAAAGAAACAACATATAGAGAAATACGTCTGTAAAATAACTGGAAGTTTATTGCAAGGTTTTGTATCGTAATATACAACACCAACCCAGACTATATATATCACTTTAAACTATTATAAATGTCCATAAAAGTCACTTTTTCTAACTTTTCGAGGTTAATAGTTGTTAGAAGAAAGCTCAGGGTCCCATAATGCAGTTCAAAAGCATTAATAAACGGAAAGATAAAAACATGAATCACAAAATACGGAAACGGCTAATTTACACATATCTTTTACACTGTACACCTGCAAATATTTACCAGCAATGACACAGTGTTGAATTCTCAATGAAATCAAAATGGCCACCAACAACAACATTTTCTTCATGATGCCCATCTGCACGGCAGATTTTTGTTTTAAAGAAGGTTCACTTTTGCTACAACCTGCCTGCATCCGGTGTGTGAAAATTCCCGTTCGCCGACTATATAGTACGACAGTTCCTCCGCAAGTCTTTCCACATGGGATCGGTCTGGGTAAAATCCTTCCCTGGACATCTCGTCAATAAAACAATCCATCACATGACTCTTTTCCAAAAGCATGAACGGCAAGTACTCTGCATCCACAAACAGCACGTGATGCTCTTGAAGGTAATTCCGCAACCAAGGCGTTAGCTCCTGAGTCAAGCTCAAACGTCCCGAGATGGCAATGCTGGAGTTGTGCAGGACGAATTTGGTGATATCTTCGTGGCCTAGGTTGCTGATGAGGATGTAGATGGCGTTTAAGTATTTGTTGTTGTTTTGGGGGTGAATTAGCTCTTGCAAGGTGTCCATTAGCTGCCTGGGCATGTGTTCAACTTCATCGAAGATAAAAACTGGAATTTTCTCCTCTTCCTCTCCTTGGGAGACCATTTCGGAGATGTGAGAGTCCAGAGATTTGGTGCAAAGTGGGATATCATCGTCTGTTGGGCAATGGTGGAGCACAAAGTACTGCATCACCAACTCCTCACCAACAACCGAACGAAAATGCTGAGCTAATAATCGGCCGACGTGGCTTTTCCCGACTCCCGTAGGTCCGTGAAGTGACAGCACTAAAGGTTTATTATGCACATAGGTTGACAGATAATCCTGTAAATGACCCAGAAGGCCTTCTGCCACTTCCTGTTGTCCAAATACTTCCCTTTTAAGGGTCTTTTCCAGCCCTTCAAGGTCATACTTGAGGACGTGGTCATCCAAGTTCTCGATGGCGTTGTAGATCTGCAGAAAGACAATGATGCACAGCAAATACAGGCAGTTTTTGGCACGGCTGCTCTCTTTGGTGGGTACTGCCCTCAAGCTGCTGGTCGGATACAAAACTCGAAGCTTCCTCTTTTTCTTCCGCTTGCGTGGGGAAGCTGGGTTGCTGTTGACAGGCTCGTGGAGGTTATCAAAAGTGAAAACCTTGGGGCTGGTTGACCGTGGAGATGTGAAGATCTGCGGCGTCGCTGATGCAATCTCCAGACGCCGTTTTTTTATGGCCTGGTACTTCATGCGAATGCGCACCATGGCACGTACGCTTGAGGAGAACTGGGAGAAACTTCCTTTGCCATTTTGGTTTGGCTCTTTTGGTTGGTCCCCTCTTAACCGGTCACTGGGGTCTTGCTCTCCCATCTGTGGGAAGCAATACAGAAATATATGTCAATACATGAGAATAAACATGGGTCTGTGATTAAAGAAACACTTTTAAGAAAATAGGCTTATTTTGTAACTCTCTATAGTCAATCTGTTTACCATTTTTTAATTGTACTAAGTCCAGTGAAAAAAGAAAAGAAAAGAAAAGTTGCTATTTTATGGGCTAATATGGCTAGGGGCTTCTTTCAAGCAAGAAGAAGCAAGCTTTGAAATTCAAATTTAGATTTGAAAGATTCAAATCTTTGAATCATCTTGAATCATGTTCAAACTGTGATTGCAATACAATTTCAATGAATCGCACGTTCATCTAAAAGTCACTCTCAGCAGTGTGGGTGACGTTGAGATGCTTATTATTAATATTCTTGTTCAGGTATTGCTGTAAAGGTTTAACTGAAGAAAGATACAGAACATGTCAAACAAAGTGACTTTTTTTAGGCCCAATCCAAGTTCTATTTTTGTACCCCGACCCCTTCCCCTTGGCCCTTACAACCGAGGGTTAAGGGGAAGGGCTTCAAAATATACCCCTAAGAATTGGGACAGCACTACAGCACCTGCACACGTCATCATATGTCATCGTGATCTCTTGCTTCATGTGAGATCAGACGATGGCGACTGCTGTAGTGATTCCAGTTGTGCTATTTATTGGTATTGATATTCAGGACATCACTGAAGGCATATATCATGTTATCATAACGATATAATGTGGCAATAAGATCGCAACAGTACTGTGTATTTACACAGTGGCCATATTCATCATGTAAACACACCAAAACTGCATTAACATTATAGCAGACACTGTAAACAGCTCATTCCCAGCCACTTGACATTACTGACAGGGGATTTTAGTGTCTTCGAGTGTCAGAATGTTGTGGGACTGCTGTAAAGGAGTTATTATTAAGGATTATAGATTGCGAAATTTAGCGAGTTTTTCAGAGTTTTTTTTTAAGCATGACGGTAAAACAAACGTGGTTCTGAATATATTAAAACATGGGTTTGTTTGTTGTAAAAATTCATAATAATGAAAAAATAGTAATTTGTGGATCTCCTTACTTCCGGGTTCAGCAATGCTGCCGCTGTGGCTGGTGTATTCTGGGAAATTTTCTTACCCCTTAGTTTCGTGTGGTCGTGAAAAATCTTTGTTAGAAGGGCTATTCACCCCTTCCCCTTAGCCCTACGCCTTCAAGCTGAGGAGAATTGGGACATCCCTACCCCTTGACGTGCACGTGCAAATCGAGGGGTAGGGGTAAGGGCTGAGGGGTAGAATTGGGATTGGGCCTTAAACACCTTATAAAAGTGATTTTTGCATAAAAGGGCCCTTTTAAAACCACTGGTGGCACTTATAACCAGGACTTGACATTAACACTCGCCAACCTGCCAAATGCGGCTAGATTTCAGCTGTGGCGGGTTAGTCAGACACTCCCAATTTAAAAATGTAGTTTTCCTAATAGCAGGGTTTGACAATAAAGATGGCCCAATATGTGTGCAAATGTCATCCTAGAATCGAGAAGCAGCACAAATGACAAAAATAACGCTCGCGCAAGCAAAAGAAAGCAGGTGAATACCGAATTAGACAGGGCTTGATATTTGGTCGCATATGTGCCTGAAAATAATACTGACATTAATTTAAGAACTGAATGAATATAAATTTACACACATTTACACAAGTAAATAAAAAGAAATAATGACCTGCGGAAATTTCTGCACACACAGATTTTGTGTAGGCCTACTTCTAACTAACATTGACCATGAAGAACTGAAAGGTTCTTAAGGTAACTATAAAGCTTCTACTCTGGCATCGCAGCATTAAAGCAGTACTTTTGAAGTGTTCCTGAATGTTTTGCTCAAGGGGAGCACATTTACTCTCCTGAATGACCCTGACAAACCCTTCAGTGCACGCTGACTCATGTTGTAAACAGCATACATCATCAACTCAGCTTCTGCTCTGTGATGACAAAAATTACTATAATGAAAAGGAGGTCACTGTAGTCGTGCATAATTAAACGTGTTTCAAGTTTTATTTCTGTCCCACTATAGGAGAACCAAAGTACAAATGCAATGTTTTTTTTCCCCCAAGTAGCTCAGACTGTTGTTTGAGTTTGAGGCAGGCCCAAACATGGCCTAAAAACAAGAGAAAAAAGGCACAATACATGCGTAGGATGTGGACATGCTTCTCGTATGTTATGGTTAGCATCCCTTGTGAAAAAGAAGTTAATGCAAGTCTACTATAAATATACTTCTTTAAAACTATGAATAATAATTCATTCATTCTACTTTTTTTGTACTTCTCTAAAATGTACTTCCCTCACATTCTGAAGTGTAATATTAGTGTAATATTAGTGTACTTCTTTCAAACTGAAATGGCTCTTCTCAGAAATATACCTACATACTACCCTGGTTTCAGAGACTATGCTTGAGGCAGTCTGAGAATAAACTGCATGCTTGAGTTGCATGCTAAATGACTCGCAGTGACCGATCTTAAAATTCACCAGTGTCATTGTTATGTCTCATGATGCACACTAGTAATGTGAAATGTGAAGTAAGTGGGTCCTGTTGTTTTAATCCATCCGAGTACACACACACACACACACACACACACACACGCACACACACACACAAACACAAACAAACACCCAGGGAGCAATGAGGGGTTTGTTGCCTTGCTCAAGGGCACTTCAGCTTGTTATTGTAACTCCTCCATCTTTAATTCCTGCTGGAAATGGGAATTAAGCCAACAACTTTTGGGTCACAAGTCCTACTCACTAACCATTAAAGGCTGATTTATACTTCTGCGTCAAGTGCACGGGTATGGTCCAGCGCAGCCTTTACGTGGTCGCATAGCCCTCGCTGTGGCTGATGCGCACCTCTGAAAAAATGTAACTACACGTCGCAATGATGCGTAGCACAAGCTCTGGGATTGGTCAGCTTGATAGCTGTGACGAGTGTGGGCGGTGCTGAGAGCCGCGAGCCTGATGAAGCGAGTGTTTATAAGTGTAGAGTCCTGTGAAGGAGCTCCAGATGGAAACTTTTGTTTTGTGTTTATTTTGATTAATGTTGTTGCACGTTCTTCCAACAATGAAAAGTTAGAAAAAGTGACTTTTATGAACATTTTTAATAGTTTAATGTGATATATGACTGGGTTGGTGTTACTAAAACCTTGTAATAAACTGCCAGTATATTTTCTGTTATCTTCAGACTTATTTCTCTATATATTATATACATTATATTATTTCATGACTATTTATATTATATATAAAAGTCACTTAGTTCAATTTTAGAGTTGAATTTTCAACATTAAAAGTAGACAGAGCAGAAATCAACATCTCCTAATGCAATTCACAACCCCAAACAAACAGAAAACACTCGTGAATCTTGTGTATGAATTGAACTTTTGATGTCCTCTTGAGTTTTCTCTGAATGACCCAGGCTAACTCTTCAGTAAATGATGACTCATTGTTGTAAACGGAATGCGTACAGTAATAAACTCAGCCTCGTGTTTATCTCTATTCATTTGCATTTACATTCGCCACAATACAGCAAGAATGAGTGTGGCAACATCATTCACTATCTCAATCTGAATGACCTCGCCTGTAAATCCAGGCTAGCATCTTCAGCTATATGGCTATACACATGCAAATGAGACTCCATTCAAACAAGTTTCATCTGCAGCACGAAACAAAAGAGCTCAGTTTCAGCAAAACTCATCCGTGCATTGTCATGACCATCAAACATATCAAATGACAAAAACCGAATTGGGGTAAAGTTGGTTTTATATTCGCACTTTTGTTCATTTTTCAACAGTTTCAATTTGTTGCACACTACTTTGAATATAAGCTGTGCAGAGTTGCGGCTCTACAGGAATTGAGTTTGAGACCCATGATTTAGAATTTGTGGAGACTAATTTTCGGAAATTGTATATTAAAAAGTCAGAATGTGCAAATATTAAATCAACTTTACCTTAATAAAAACTGATTGAGGTAAAGTTGGTTTTATTTTCACACGTTCGGACTTTCTCATGAATAACATCATTTCAGAAAAGTATTATTTGCTAATTCTAAAGAGAGAAATCATATTAGCAGTCAATGATTATTGAACTACAATAATGTTAACAGTCAATTAAATAGAGGTAATGTTGTCATATTTAAATGCGATTTCAGAGCGAATATTCAAATTAGCATGGTACGTTAAACAATTTTTGGACCGTTAAAATTAAAGAACGAGCGAATAGAAAATCAACTTTACCTTAATAAAAACGGTAAAGGTAAAGTTGGTTATATTTTCGCACATTTGAACTTTCTAGTCAGTAATATCATTTCAGAAAAGTGTTATTTGCTAATTTTATGATTTTAAAAGAGAACTTATATTAGCAGTCGATGATTATCAAAGTACAATAATGCTAACAGTCAATTAAATTAGCGTGGTATGTTAAACAATATATAGACCGTTAAAATGAACGAACAAGCGAATATAAAACCAACTTTACCTTAATAAAAACTGATTGAGGTAAAGTTGTTTATATTTTCACACATTCAGACTTTCTGATCAATAATATCATTTCAGAAAAGTGTTATTTGCTAATAATTCAATGTTTACAGTCAAATAGAGCTAATGTTTTAATATTTAAATGTGATTTCAGAGCTAATATTCAAATTAGCGTGGTACGTTAAACAATATTTGGACCGTTCAAATGAACGAATGCCACGTGCGATTTAAAAATTAACTTAACCTCAATTAAATGAAAAGAAAAGTGTTATTTGCTTATTCTAAAGAATGAAATCATATTAGCAGCCAATGACTATCAATGAGCAGTAAAACAGTCAATTAAATAGAGCTAATATTGTCATATTTAAAAGCGATTTCAGAGCGAATATTCAAATTAGCGTGGTACGTTGAACAATATTGCGACCGTTAAAATGAACGAACGAGCAAAAATAAAATCAACCTTACCTCAAAAACTGATTGAGGTCAAGTTGATTATATTTTCGCACGTTCAGTCTTTCTAATCAATAACATAATTTCAGAAAAGTGTTATTTGCTAATAATGCAATAATGTTACAGTCAATTAAATAGGGATAGTGTCATATTTAAATGCGATGGTACGTTAAACAATATTGCGACCGTTAAAATGAACGAACGAGCGAATATACCTCAATTAAAAACTGAGGGGTCTCGTTTTACTTCATATAACTTAGTTCAAATTTACCCCCAAAACAAACAAAACAAAAAGCGAATCCTATTTGCTTCAAATGAGAAAACTACCTTGACACTCTCCTCTAAAGGTATAACTTATGCTCAACTCAAACACCGTTTGCTTCTGCAAAGTTCAACATTCCACACATTCTGCTTTTCCTTCACAATCCCCACTGCCACACAGAAGATATGGTTTCCTTCCTGGAAGTCCCGTTCACACACCCCTTTTGGAAAACAAGGGTAATAAAAGTGCCTCGCAGGCTCCTAAATCAAGACTAGACTGCAACTTTTCAAGTGTCCCAGCAGCGCATATGAAGAAGGGAAGTTAAGCAACAGTTGCTTCGGCTTGCAGCGGTTATCTAACTCTATCGGATGCAAGAGGAAAAAACTGCACATGAAAGACGAATGTAAAACTTGAGAGATTATTTGATGCAAATTGAGTTGGCTTACCTTTAGTAAACAGCCTTGAATTAGAGCTGGCGTGTGGTTTTGAAGCATTGGATCCCTCTAGATCGCTGACTGATGAGGAGAGAGTGCAGCGGAGGAAGCGACTTCCTCACCGCCAAACATTAACATGATATCATGGCTCCGCCCACATTTTCAAGCCACGCCTCCAGATCTCAGGCCTTCTGAAGCACCTTTGTGCATTTAAAAATAGTTTGTTGCACTTCATTGTATTGAGTTACGTCAGTCGATTCGGAGAAGGAAAGCAAATCATGTTGAGTAGATCTTGCAATATTGCTGGTGGCAAAGGAATAACATGTTCAATATGTGTAGATTTGTTCTGTGCGCAGCGCAGTGTTGGGTGTAGTTACACTTACAAAGTGACTAGCTTCTGTAATTAAATAATTTTTTCACTAAAAAGTCATCTAAGTGGATTGCTGTTTATTTTTACGTGATTTAAATACAGTTACTTATATTTCCCCTAATGAGTTTGGACACAAAGGAAGATATTTTGAAGAATGTTGAAAACCTGTAACCATTGACTTGAATTAGTTTGTTCTACTATGGAAGTCAATGGTTTGTTTGCACTTTAATTGTACTATGCGCAGTGTTAGGCGTTGTTATTTATAAAACTAGCTGCTATAATTAAATTACTTTTTCACTAAAAGGTAATCTAAGGTGTAGCTGTTTGTTTTAGGTTATTTTATTACAGTTATATTTCCCTTAATGAGTTTGAACACAAAATAAGATATTTTGAAGAATGTTGGAAATGTGTAACCACTGACTTACATTTATTTTTCCTACTATGGAAGTTAATGATTTGTTTTTACTTTATTTTATTGCGTTACGTCAGTAGACTTGGAAAAATGAACCAAATGATGTTGAGTAGATCTTGCAATATTGCTGGTGGCAAAGGAATGACTGTAATGACATGTTCAATATGTGTAGATTTGTACTGTGCGCAGTGTTGGGTTTAGTTAGTTGTAAAACTCACTGCTGTAATTAAATAACTTTTTCACTAAAAGGTAATCTAAGGTGTAGCTGTTTGTTTTTAGGTAATTTAATTACAGTTACTTATATTTCCCTTAATGAGTTTGAACACAAAATAAGATATTTTGAAGAATGTTGGAAATGTGTAAGCAGTGATTTATTTTTCCTACTATAAAAGTCAATAGTTTGTTTGCACGTCATTGTATAGAGTTACGTCAGTCAATTTGGAGAAAGGAAATCATGTTGAGTAGATCTTGCAATATTGCTGGTGGCAAAGGAATAACTGTAATGAAATGTTCAATATGTGTAGATTTGTTCTGTGTGCAGTGTTGGGTGTAGTTAACCAGCTGCTGTAATTAAATTACTTTTCCCTAACAGTATAATCTAAGGGGATTACTGTTTATTTTAGGTTGTTTAATTACAGTTATATTTCCCTTAAAGAGAAACTTTATGAGTTTGAACACAAAAGAGGATATTTTGAAGAATGTTGGAAACCTGTAAGCAGTGACTTACATTTGTTTTTCCTGCTATAGAAGTCAATAGTTTGTTTGCACGTCATTGTATAGATTTACGTCAGTCAATTTGGAGAAAGGAACAAAATCATGTTGAGTAGATCTTGCAATATTGCTGGTGGCAAAGGAATAACATGTTCAATATGTGTAGGTTTGTTCTGTGCGCAGTGTTGGGTGTAGTTACTGTAGTTACAAAGTAACTAGCTGCTGTAATTAAATTAGTTTTTAACGAAGGCATTACTGTTCATTTTTAGGTTATTTAATTACAGTTATATTTCCCTTAAAGGGAAACTTTATGAGTTTGAGCACAAAAGAAGTTATTTTGAAGAATGTTGGAAACCTGTAAGCAGTGACTTACATTTGTTTTTGTCATGGAAGTCAATGGTTTGTTTGTATTTCATTGAACAGCGTTACATCAGTGAGAGAAACCAAATCATCTTGAATGGTTCTTGCAATATTGCTGGTGGCAAAGGAATGCATTTATTCATTCATTCATTTTCTTTTCAGCTTAGTCCCTTTATTATTCCGGGGTCGCCACAGCGGAATGAACCGCCAACTTATCCAGCACATGTATTACGCAGCGGATGCCCTTCCAGCCGCAATCCATCTCTGGGAAACATCCACACACACTCACTCACACGGCAACTTAGCCTACCCAATTCCCCTGTGTACCGCATGTCTTTGGGCTGTGGGGGAAACCGGAGCACCCGGAGGGAACCCACGCGAACGCAGGGAGAACATGCAAACTCCACACAGAAATGGCAACTGGCAACATACACATTCATACACTACAGCCAATTTAGTTGATCAATTCCCCTATAGCGCATGTCTTTGGGCTGTGGGGGAAGCCAGAGCACCCAGAGGAAACCCATGCCAACACGGGGAGAACATGCAAACTCCACACAGAAACGTATTTTGCTGTGAAAATAACTGTGGATGATTCTGTGTGATGATGAACGGTTATGGGGTTGATGTGAGTTTCCAGTTTAGGTGGAGTTTTGCAGTTTAGAGTTTAGAGTTACACACACACAAAGTGCCAAACAATCATCGATTAGATAGCGTGAAGATTTAGTGAGAATTTTCACTAACACTCATTTGGGAGGATATTGTGGTTTTACACTGTGCAGCTGAAACAAACCATGTTTATTTATTCCATTATTCTCATTTATTTCCTCTGTTCTTTTTTAAACAATTAATAATTGATTGCGTTACATAAAATTTACCCTCGTGTGAAATCTTTATGAGTTTCTTTCTTCTGTTGAACACAAAAGAAGATATTTTGAAGAATGCTGGAAACCTGTAACCACTGACTTCTTTAGTAGAAAAATAAATACAATGGAAGTCAATGGTTACAGGTTTTCAGCATTCTTCAAAACATCTTCTTTTGTGTTCAACAGAAGAAACTCAGATGAACTTGTCACAATTAAATGATGACAGAATTTTAATTTTTGAGTGAACTGTCCTTTTAAGAAATGAAATGCTATAGTTTAGATTTATTTATGTTTTCTTATTCCAAAAATCATTACAATAATATGATGTTTTATACAGTGCTCAGCACATTTAAGTACACCCCTCACAGTTCTGTCTTTTAAATTCATATTGTTAATAGGAAGCTCTACAATATTATATCTGTGCACAAACATTAGATTAGTCAGTGCTGAAGCCAAATCTGGAGCTCATCTAACAAAATAACTTACGATGATGGATTAGTACACCCAAATTCATGTTCTATATCTGTTGAATGAATCTGTTCTGTTTAAATGCACCAAAACACATTGCCTATATTCACTGAGAAATGGAGAGAAATATTCATTTTCAAAATGGCCTGGACTCAATTATGCTGAGCATTGTAAGGAGTTATTCTTAATAACGACTGTATTTTGCACATATACTGTATATTTTGTGCCCGTTAGCTAATGTTAGTTATTTACTATTAACTATAAGAATAAACAACACTTCTACAATAGCTCAATAATAACTAATACATTATTAAAAACTTCAATGTTGTGCTTGCTAACATTATTGAATACACTGGGAGTTATAAGGTACTAACAATGAGAACATTATTTTCATTAATTCTTATGTACCCACATAGCAAAACTTCTCCGCCGCTAGCTCTAGCCCACACGATCAGGTTTTGCTAGGCCCACATGGTGCAGTGAATTACGCTACATGACTGAGCCAAGTCTGGCTTTCAGACAAAGGCCAAACATGGACCACATCTGGGTCAAGTCTCAGCCAAGTTAATAACTCATCACTGGGCCAGATAGGTTGGTGTGTAACGATTGCAATGAAATGGATAAACCCATGAAGCATTGCGCTTTAGACACACTATAGGCATGCTTTTTCTCAAAGCCTGACTGTTAGAATTTTTTTCTTTACTTAAAAACTATTTTAATGTATTTTAAAAGTGGGTCAAACTTACGTGGCCCACATATACATTTTTAACGTCTGGGCCAAACATTACATTTTATATCTGGCCCAAATCTTGTGTGACGTCTTAAAGACCATGCCACCTCTTCCAAACCAGGGCTATGTTCGGCCCACATGCTGTATGCCAGTGCCGGATGAATGCCTGCTGTGCCAGCTTTATGCCAAATCTGGGCCACAATTTTTTGCAACCTGTGAACTGTTGGGGATGTTTTCATCCACTCTGGGGTGATTTTGAGTCTTAATTTGGCCATAACATTCTCTGTGTTTCAGCAAATGGAATGATTTTGGTGACAAATCTTATTTTGACATATTTTGAATAAATGTTTTGCATGTTACTCGGCCTCAGTTTAGACCTAATATTTAATTAGACCTAAATATTTAAAATCAGAGACAACCCTGAGCTTTTCTCCTATAACAAATACCTCAGGATAATGGATAATAATATCAATAATTACTTAATTCGTAATTATTTGCAATAACAATTATGCAAATACGTTCAATTTGTTGTTGCTGCATTTTAATGTATGCTTTATATTTAGATTCCACCTTATATAATTGTAATTTAGCATATTGTTTTCACATTTTAATTTCTTTAAAGTGTACTGGCTTATTTGGCATTAAATATATAGTCTTATTGCTATCATAAAATAAACAATTACTATTAAAATAAGTTTATTTCCTTTATCGCGAACACAACATCATTTGAAAGTCTCTTAATATATCATAAGTCTCATAAATAATCAAAGAGGACTTTTATTTTGAAGTTGTTATTTGTGGCGGAAGCAGCGCAGTTATTTATCTTTCATTCTCAAACGTCACTGCTGTTTTCCTTCTAAAGATAAATAATAATACGTTTATTAATCGTTTATGGCATGTAGTTATGCTACAAGAGCTATAGTAGGGGTCATATCTTTGTTTTGTGTCTACAGGAGCAGTGTTGTGTTGAGTTGTGCTGCTTGTTGTGATATTTTTGTGTACCGCTGAACACATGAGTGTGTCTCTGGTTGTGATCAGACTCGAGCTCGCCGATCAGTCTGATTCTCCGCAGGGTTTTCACTACTGCGCCGGTGAGTTTCACTCCTATACTATTACATAACCGGGAGACTTACTTTGTCTATCATGGTATAATCATGGTACTACATAAAAGCTGATTATCATAATAGTACTGTGGTAAATAGGCCTACTTTGAAATACTTATATTCTCACACTCGTTCGTTTTTGAACATTGACAGCTTGTGACAAATATAATTGCAAATAATACTTTTCTGAAATAATATATTGTGGGAATGTGCGAATATAAAACCAACTGTATCTCATGTACTTTGTTTACCATAATGGAACTATGGTGTAAACGAGCATTACATTACAAACCACAGGAGAGGGACAATTCTCCAGCAGGATAGCGCTCCTTCTCATACTTCAGCCTCCACATCAAAGCTCCTGAAAACAAAGAAGGTCAAGCTGCTCCAGGATTGGCCAGCCCAGTCACCATACATGAACATTATTGAGCATGTCATGGGGTAAGATGAAGGAGGAGGCATTGAAGATGAATGCAAACAATCTAGATGAACTTTGGGAGTCCTGCAAGAAGGCTTTCTTTGCCATTCCAGATGACTTTATTAATCAGTGATTTGACTCATGTCAGAGATGTATGGATGCAGTCCTCCAAGCTCATGATGGAGTCAGACACAATATTCATTCTGTTTCCACTGCAGCATGAGCACATATTCTATACTGGACATTATTGAAGGTTCAGTGAGCAGACTTTAGTCTAAGCAGAGTCAGACCTTACTGTCCTAATCAAATCATTAATAATCAAGCCATAATCATATTTTATTGAGGTAAAATAAGCGTAATCTAGAGGCCTTTACCTTTCATATAAGCCACTTCTGATACCAAATCATCAACTAGAAGTCGAGTTATTATTTGATGTATAGGAGACAAGACTTTTTGTCAGGCATTTATATGTGATTTCAGGTCGAATATTCAAAGTAGCATGGTAAACAATATAGGGAGCCCCTCACAAGTTGTCATTTTTTTAAAGATAAACAAATGTGCGAAGATAAAATCAGCTTTACCTCAATCTACTCTGAAATGGCATGTAAATATATAGTACTAGAAGTGGCCCTAACCATGACTATTTATTCAAATCAAGTGATGATGATGATGATGATAGTAAAAATACATGTTATTGCATTTATTGTTTAAATAATTGTCTATTTAAAATTAAAAATGTAAAAATATATATATATATTATTTTTAAACGTACATGTTTTATATGACACTTCCATGGTATTACCAACTGATTAAATGCACAGAAAGGTTGATATAAAACAATGTAGATAATAGACAATGCTAAAGGAATTATATTACATTATGTATACTTATTAAAATAAGTTAGAATGTAAATCGAGTTATAATGTAAATACAATGAAATTTCCCTAGTCAAATATTAAATTATAAATGTATGTATGTATAAAATTTAGCAATTGATTTATTTTATTTTTGGTGGACTATTTTTGACTAGGAAACGTATAGGTTTTATATATTCTATGCATACATACACATACAGATACTGATTTTTTGCAATTGTATTTCCCCCAAATCACACAGCCCTAGTGGTCATGTCTCTCTCTCTCTTACTCTCTCTCTCTCTCTCTCTCTCTCTCTCTCTCTCTCTCTCTCCAATTAATTAATTAATTAACAAAAAAATCAGCCCACATGAATTATTTCTTTTCCCCAATTTCTGTTTAACAGAATAAAGATTTCTCCAACACATCTCTAATCATAATAGTTTTAATAACTCATCTCTAATAACTGATTTATTTTCTCTTTGTCATGATGACAGTAAATAATATTAGACTAGATATTCTTCAAGACACTTCTATACAGCTTAAAGTGACATTTAAAGGCTTAACTAGGGTAATTAGGCAAGTAAGGATAGTTAGGCAATTCATTGTACAATGGTGATTTGTTCTGTAGACAATTGAAGAGACATATTGCTGAAGGGGGCTAATAATATTGACCTTAAAAAGGGTTTAAAACAATTAAAAACTGCTTTTATTCTAGCTGAAATAAAACAAATGAGACTTTCTCCAGAAGAACAAATATGACTTCCACTGTTAATGTAGCCAAAAAACAGATTTTGTGTTCACATTGCAGTGATGTGTCACAATGAACCGAGAGCATTCAAGCACTGGTTGTGTTGGAGCTCGTTTCTAGAATCCCTTTGAGGCCTTTATGTTGCTGTTTTTCCACTGGTGTCACAGTTTTCCCCTCCTGTGTCCCTCAGTGTCAGAGATGTCTGAGGACGAGATGAAAGAGAAAGCTCTGGGATCTGCCAAAGCCACGCTGGGCGGTAAAACGGACCTGGAGCGAGGAGCGATCCTCCACCAGCACCTAGGCAGCCGCGTCATGAGCGACATGGTGATCGAGACATTTCAGCCCAGCACAGGTTTGCATCGCAAGTAGACACATGCCGATATTCAGTATATAGTGAGGATGAACATGGACAATATTGTTATTCTGGGGACTTCGAAAGGCAGTGAATAATTATTTACTATTGGTTGCAGACTTAATTAGTTAGCTTAAGATATTTTTTAATTATTTAGTCCTCCTGTGAATAATAAAACTTTTTTCGGTAACACTTTATAATAACTACACACTATGAATCATTTATTAAGCATCTAGTGAATTCATTAGTTGTTAAGCATTAACTCTACATTAATAAGCGTTAGTAAGCAGTTTATAACTGCAGCTACAAATGCTGTATTCTTGACTTACAACCACATCTATAATCTGCTTAATGATTATACTTTCATACTTTGTTAATGATTCATGTTTCATTCCTAAATTATTTATTGCATTATTTATAAAACATCTGTATTTAAGAATAGTTGGTGGTTTTTCAGATAATTTAGATTGAGTTAGTAAATGATTAATACACCATTGAAATCAATGAATCTTATTATTCAGACATTTAGTAATGGTCACTATGTATGTTAATAAATGCTTTACTTTTGTGAGCTAATCTAAAGTGAGGACTATTAATGCTTTATAAATCCCTTATAAATGACAATTAAAGACTCGGTATCAGCTGAACAATACTCTTTGCAGTCTGATCTAAAAAGTAAAATTACTGTAAAGTTTAAACAATTGCTGAATAACAGGAGTGTCAAAATACCACACAAAATTGGACAAAACAACAACAATATAATAAATTAACAATATAATAAGATGCAGTGTTTAAACTGTACAGTAATTTTATTTTAGATTAAGGTTCCAGAGATTTATTTTTTATTTGATTCAGTTTCCTTTGTGTATCTTCAAATGAATAGAAATGAGTAAAGTCGTTTATGTTCTTTAATCCTGTTTACAATTTAACCCAAACTTTAATTGTCATTTATAAGGGATTTATAAAGCATTCATTTAGCACTTAAAGCCAAGTACTTAATTAAAGCACTTTAGATTAGGTCACAAAACTATATGAAGTTGACTTAAAGCATTTATTAACATACAAATTAACCATTACTATATGCCTGAATAATAAGATAAATGTTGCTTTTAATAGTTTATTAATCATTTACTAACTCATTCTGAATGATCTTAAAAAACAACCAACTACTCTTAAATACAGATGGTTTATAAATAATGCAATAATTAATTTAGTAATGAAACAAGAATCATTAACAAATTATGGAAGTACAATTATTAAGCAGATTATAAATGTGGTTGTATGTCAAGAATACAGCATTTGTAGCTGCAGTTATAAACTGCTTACTAACGTCTATTAATGTAAAGTTAATGCTTAACAGATAATGAATGAACTATTTGCTAATGCTTAATAAATGGTTGATAGTGTGTAGTTATTATAAAGCGTTACCCTTATTCTAATTTTTTTAAGTGATATTCAATGGAACAAAATAATTTCACAGTATTTTGGGATTTTATATATATATATATATATATATATATATATATATATTTTTTTTTTTTTTTTTAAATCTACTTTGTTTTATTTTGGCTATAATAAAATAATTGTTTTTTAAATTTAAAAACATTTTAAGGTAAATTTTTTCAATTGCCTACAGAAAAATAACTGTGTTATACAATGACTTGCCTGATTACCCTAACTTGCCTAAGATAATTTTCAAAATACTAGTATTCAGCTTAAAGTGACATTTAAAGGCTTAACTAGGTTAATTAGGCATGTTAGGGTAATTAGGCAAGTCATTGTATAGTGATGGTTTGCTATTTAGACAATTGAAAACAAAAATATAGCTTAAAGGGGCTAATAATATTGACCTTAAAATGCTTTAAAAAAAACTCAACTGCTTTTATTCTAGCCGAAATAAAACAAATAAGACTTTCTCCAGAAGAAAAAGCATTATAGGAAATACTGTGAAAAATTCCTTGCTCTGTTGAACATCATTTGGGAAATATTTGTAAAAATTCACAGGAGGGCGAATAATTTTGACTTTAACTGTATTTTGAGCCCAGTTGGTCAGTAATGAGGTAAGTGTGTTTTTTTATTCAGAAGCCGAGGAAGGTAAAGAAGGTGACGCCAGCCAGACAGATGCGAACATGACACCAGACTCCCCCTCCAAACAGCTGCCGGATCAGATCTCCTTTTTCAGTGGAAACCCATCGGTGGAGATCGTCCACGGCATCATGCACCTCTACAAAACTAAGTTAGCACCGTCTAGCTGTGCATCTATGCTAATACCCTCTCTTTTTTTTACTAGGTCTGGGTATCGATTCACATGTTCTGATTTGATTTGGTTTCACAAGCTTATGATATAAATCGATTTTTGAATCAATTCTCAATTCGATTCAGTGATTAAACAATAATGCTGTTGATATTTGGGAAAATAAGTAGTGAACACTTTATTACAGGCACTTAAAGAGTTTTGTTTGTCGTAATCTCTGAACATTAAACTGAAACATGACGGGCCTTATCATACACCCAGCACAATAAGGCACAAGTCGTGTTTGGCATGATTTGTTGCTATTTACAGACTAACGCAACTCTAATTTTTAGCCATGTTGTTTAAGTAGTAAATGCGTTTGCGCATTTGTGGACTTATGGGTGTGCCAGACAAGAAAGGAGGTATGTTAAGGCGCATTGTTGTTGTGTTGCTATTTTAAGGATCTGAAATAAACTGCACCATAGACCAAGTAAAAGCTGGTCTAAAGTCCAGCGCAGAGTGCGTTAGTTGTGTGCCTTAAATGCTTACACATTGCTTAATACACACTGGATGTGCAGTAATACACAAATATCTTTACATATAAAAACAAAGGATTAAAATTTTCTACATAAATATAAACACCACTGCCTCCATGCCTTCTTCACCTCTTTTTTCACTTTATTCATGACAATCTGCATTTGCATAATGTCATTATTATTATTATTTATTGGCATATTTATAATTGTTTTAATAAAAACAAGCTTAGATTTGTCCACCTGTCGGGTTTTGGACCATATGGGAAAATAGGACGTGTGTTTGGAAAACTCAAATTTTTTTACCACACGTCGTTATTATTGCTCTGGAAATCAGAACTGAATTTAGAAATAGTTTTGAAACAAATCTGTGCACTTAACAAGCTAAATTAAATATGCAGGCTAATGGATGTCAGTTATCCCCACCATGTTGCATTGTTTGACCTGTTATCTATGCGTTGTGTGATGTCATGTTGCAGTAAGATGACATCACTAACAGAGGATGTAAGGCGCAGTGCAATGCTGTGCATCCTCACAGTACCCACCACCATGACCAGCCATGACCTCATGAAGTTCGTGGCTCCCTACAACGATGTCATGGAGCACATGAAGATTATCCGGGACTCCACGCCAAACCAGTACATGGTGCTGGTCAAGTTCAGGAGTCAGGTGAGTTAGCTATGTTAGGATTTTTGACATGTGCACACTGTATGAATAGGAGTGTCCCCCCTGCTTCCAGATATTATTCTCCTATCATTGCTTATTGTCTTTGCTTTAAAGAGCAGACTAGGAATTAATTAAGATACAACGTGCATGTAATGCTGCTTATGCTCATCAGGCAGTAAAATGACATATTCCCATTGCTAAAACATCCAGTCTGTGTCTGAGAGAATGATGTGAGGACTGATGGGTTGTTGGAAATGGAGAATTGTAGATGACCAGGACCACTTCATTCTACAAAAACAACAGCTTGTTCCACACGTCATGTTATGAAATGTTTACATCAGGGGTCACCAAACTTGTTCCTGGAGGGCCGGTGTCCTGCAGATTTTAGCTCCAATCTTAATCTAACACACCTGAACAAGCTAATCAAGGTCTTACTAGGTGTACTTGAAACACCCAGGAAGGTGTGTTGAGGCAAGTTGGACCTAAACCCTGCAGGGACACCAGCCCTCCTGGACAGAGATCGATGACCCCTGGTTTACGTCGTTGCATGGTCCATGTCCTCTCAGTGGGATTAGAAATGTTCAGTTTAAGAAAAAGGTCTCTCGTAATTCTGGTCAAATTCTTGTCCGGTCAGAAAAGCATTGCAATAGTCCAGCTGAGAAATAACAAAGGATTCAAAATAAAGACTGGACTAAAGCAATGCTCAACTGGCTGGATTTTAATCAAACCTCAACAAATTGTTTAAAATGCTGCTGCATGACTGGTCTTCAATGAGCCCAAGAGAGCCCCCATCACACCTCTCTTTATCTCGCCGGTTGCAACCCTCATCAGGTTAAAGGCAATGATGCTTGCTTACAGATCAGCCATAGTACCTGCACACTCCCACCTCCACATGCTCTTACAAGTCTATAAATGAGCACTACCTCATGGTATTAAAACCAATATGCGGAAAATCACTTTCCAGCACCTTCTCACTCACTGTTTCTTACTGGTGGCCAACGCCATCCCAAAAGCTGACAATATTCAAGAGACTTCTCTTACTTTCTTGCAATGTAAACAGTGCATATCAATATAAGCAGCGCTCATTCCTTTGGGTGACAGGAGAACTCCCCATCCCCTTGCCATTTTGAAATTAAATTGTGTTTTTCAATTGGTTAGGCTGATGCCGACAGCTTCTACACAACGTGCAACGGGCGTCAGTTCAACTCCATTGAGGATGCCGTCTGCCAGTTAGTCTATGTGGAGAGAGCGGAAGTCATCAAATCTGAAGAGGTAAGGCTTTGCTACATGCTAGGGATGTACATTAAAGTACTTTATAGTTACGTTTGTCTAAATCAGGAGTGGGCAGTTGATTTCCCCACTTTAGAAATGGAGGCGGTTTCAGAGGGCCAGACCAATACAGTTAACACAGTGCTCCCCAAAATATGATGCTTTACAGAAAAAAGCATGTGATGCATTATATTGAGCTTATAAAATGCAGAGCACACAATTGCATCACTATTTAATGACCATTCATACAAAATGAGTTTCAGAAATGATTAACCTTTTGTTGTTGTTGTTGATTAGCTATTTCTGTCTAAAACAGAAGCAAGCGCACAACAACGCACACAAACAAACACACCATGTTTCTAGCACCGATTTACATGTATAACAATAGCCTCAGTGTTCTGGAATGTTCTGAATGATCTGAAACTCTGCATTATAAACAGGGGGCCAGTTTACCTGTGATGGATCTGACGGAGCTGCCCAAGTGTACCGTGTGTTTGGAGCGCATGGACGAGTCCGTCAACGGCGTGTTGACCACTTTATGCAACCACAGCTTCCACAGCCAGTGTCTGCAGAGATGGGAAGATGCATCGTGAGTGCTGTCATTCACAACCAAAGCATTTAGAATCAACATGGAGTCTATATATATGTTTAAGATATTTGTAACTATTAAAGTTGATTCAAGTTTAATCTATATATATTTTTAACCACTAGCTGCATTATTTAATTAATTTTTTTTACAGAATTTTACCTTTATAACTTCAAAAGAGTGCCCTGATCACATACTGTGGAGTAGATTAATGAAAATGGTCATATTTTACAGAAGACCCTCTAAATTTTAAGATGCATGTAAAACATTCCATATTTATTATAGTTTTTTAAATATAATTATCTGATAAACAGATAAAGAGTCAGATTTTGTAACTTTTTTTCCCAGATTATATAATTTATAGACTACATTTAATATAATAATTATTTATTATCTATAATTATTATATATATTAATTATAATAATCTAGAATTTCCTAATACATTTATTTGGTTTCATTTTATTTCACCTGGTAGCAGTAAAATGAGGAAAAACTAATTCTTTTGCTATCTTATATGGACTAAAAGTCATAAAGATTTAAGACAAAGTATTTTTAATGCATTGAATTAATTATTTTATAGTTAAAATACATTTAATTATTATTAACAATAGTTAAATATACAGCAGGGAAAATAAGTATTGAACACGTCACCATTTTTCTCATAAAACATTTATAAAGGTGCTTTTGACTTGAAATTTTCACTGGATGTTGATAACAACCAAAGAAATCCATATATGCAAAACTAATAAAGTTACGAAGTTCTGTGTAATAAAATTAAATGACACAAGGAAATTGAACACATGAAGAATGGAAAGTGTAGAAAGGCATGGAAAGTCCAGACAGCAGCTGTAATCTCTCAGTTGTTCTTCAGCAACCCTCTGCTCTTCCTCAGTGTAAATGAATATCAGCCGCTTCAGTCCAACATCTACATTAGCAAGAGGATGAAGATGAAACCAGGGTGGACATTTCAGCAAGACAATGATCCAAAACACAGCCAAGGAGACTCTCAAATGCTTTCAGAGAAAGAAAATCAAGCTGTAAAATGGCCCAGCCAATCACCTGAGCTGAATCCAATAGAAAATACAAATTAATGCTTGATAGTCGAGACCAATCAAGATTTTGACATTCTGTTAAAGTCTGCGAAAAACTCACACCTGAGCAATGCATGTGAATTCATTCTCCATATGAGAGGCGTCTTTAAGCTGCCATCACCAAAAAAGCCTTTCATAATAAAGTGTTAAATGCATTTCAGTAGTTCAGTACTGTCTCCTTCTGTATTGTTTGGGTTTTTACCAAAATCTGCTTCAATTCCATGTCAACAGCTCCTTTAGGAGTATTATTTCCAGGAAAAAGCATGACGTGTTCAATACTTATGTCCCCCACTGTACACTTATGGTAACATTAGGAAGTATGTTTTCAGTTTGCTTTGTTCATGCCTGATGTATTTGATCCACACCCTTCTCATCACGTCACATTCCTCTCCCATGACGCATCAGTGCATGCACAATATTTTGCTCTCATCTGTTATTTTTGCGCGTCACTTTCAACCTTTCCATCATAATGCTTCATTGGCATGTGATAAAGGTTTGCTGGGCTGTTCTGTGTTCTCAGTCTTGTGTTTGCGTGGAGTTGTCATAGTCGACCTCTGACCTGTGAGATGAACATCACAGTGTCACATTTCATGCGCACAATAGGAGTGCAAAACCACTGGCGTTGGGAGGATTGGGATTGGTTTCAGCTGATGATCAAATGTTACGCAGGTCAATTGTTAAATGCGTACAAAGCGTTCACCTCTGATTGATATGAGGGGGGAAATTATAAAGGGCAGGATTTGTGTCATCAGTATTAGATTGGACATGGAAAAAGTCATGATGTAATATTTCATGAAAACTGGAACTGAAAAATTCCATCTGTACTATTTAATTTTGTACTAATAAAAAGGCCATTAAAACTGGCCATCTGTGTTCTGTTTTCGAGATCTTTGATTAGTGTAAAGGTCCTGCTTGTTTGTTATTGTAAGAATTATATTGAATTATTTATACACTTGTTTTTTAGTGCGTTTTTGTTTTGTTTCTACATTTGTTTATTAAATTTTGTTATGATTATTAACCTTCTGTCACTCTGGCATTATATTGTTTGTTTTATTGTCACTGCAGTTTTTCCGTATTTTGTCATTGATGTTTTATTAGAATTTTTCTCCATTTATTTCTGCTTTTGAATTGCATAATGGGATCTTGATCTTTCTTCCAACCTTTTTTAAACAGTTAAAAAAAGTGACTTTTATTAATATTTTTTATAGTTTAAAGTGAAATATTTCTGGGTTGATGTTGTATATTGCACTACAAAAACCTTGTAATAAAGTGCCAGTAAATTCCCTGTTATTTTACTTATTTCTCTAGATATTATTTCTTATGCATTATATTATTTTATTTATTTAATATAATTTTTTTATTAATAACTACAAAAATGCCAATAAAAGTCACTTTGTTAAACCGTAGAGTTTTCAGCTAGAGGTCTGCGCTGGATTGTTTTTACAGTCTCGCTCCCGCCAGGTTTTATTCCGCACCCGACTCCTCCCGCTGTAAATTCAGCCTTTGTTCACCCCTGCAACCCAACCGTTCTCACTAAATTTAGATCTGTTTTTTAAAATCTCACATAAATGTGGTACTACCAAAAGAGAGCGATAACAGATAAAACTGTAGCTTGTGTAAGGATTGTAGGTTAAATGTCAATTTTGTTTGCCCATTTGTAATGAGACATGAGTGCTGCCTTAAAGCTGAGGTTCTGGTCTCCTGAAGCTGGTCGCACACCAGATGTGCCGTGTGTATGACCGTTGGAAGTAACATTTGCATATTTTCATTTTGATTTAAAATGAAACTATTCATATGGCGCTCTGTGGCGCGGCAGAAATATGAACAGTGTGAACAGCTGCCGACTTGCAGCACTGGTGTCAACTTATCCAGCTTATGTTTTACGCAGTGAATGCCCTTCTAGCCGCAACCCATCACTGGGAAACATCCATGCACACTCATTCACACACATACACAATGGAGAATTTCAGCTTGCCCGCGTCACATATACCCTTAATGTCATTTTAAGCTGAATACTAGTATCTTGAAAAATATCCAGTCAAGTATTATGTGCTGTCATCATGGCGAAGATAAAAGAAATCAGTTATTAGAAATGAGTCCTGTCTATTTTATTGTTTAAAACGTTTAGAATAAATATTCTCTTCATTAAACAGCACTTGAGAAATTCAGCATCCAATATCCAACAATATTAAATGGCCCGCATTAACACCACAGACATCATGAAGAAATAATTGTCTTTTAGATATGATATTGTCTTGAATATCTCTAATAGTGTGCTTCTCTTCTCCCTCAGGTGTCCTGTGTGCAGATACTGTCAAACTCCTGAACCCGTCGAGGAAAACAAGTGTTTCGAGTGTGGCGTTCAGGAGGTAACGGACCTTTCAGATGTCTCATTTACAGCTATAATAGATGAATCATTACTGTAGATTAATAGTTATTGGCCAGTCACTTACAGTTAAAGTCAAAATTATTCGCCCTCCTGTGAATTATTACAAGTATTTCCCAAATGATGTTTAACAGAGCAAGGAATTTTTCACAGTATTTACTATAATATTTTTTCTAAATCAGAATTTCTCCACCTAAGAAAATTTGTTTGACTCGTCCGTCCCCAACGTTAATTTTAATATTATTTTTTTTATAATTCAATTTTTTTTATTTTCTTCAATGATTTAACAGTACAATCAGTTTACAAATTTTTACCTCCTTTTAACACCCCCTTTTTCCCTCCCCCTCCCAACACCGGCAGTGGGTGTCATTAGATGTTGCTATCATAAGTAAATACAGATACATAATATAAGACTCAATAAATAAATAAAAAACACACACACACATACAGAACATAATAATATAAAGAATAAATAAATAAAAAATAAGACATTTCATAAAATAATATCAAAAAAGAATAATAATACATAAATCAAATATAATAATTACACTTTTACCATGCGTCTCACCACAGTGACCTTATTCATTCTCCAAAAATGCCAAATAATTTCCCCATCTTCTCTGATAAACATCTAATTTATCTAGTAATCTATATGTAATTTTTTCATGTGCTGCCACCTTCCCCGATTCTGGAACCCATTCTTGAAATAATGGTGGACCTGCTGAACTCCATCCCCTCATAATGATCTGTCTTCCAATCATAATACTTATTTGAATCCACGCAGACATCTTCACACCAGATCCCAGCACGAACGGATCTCCCAGTACAAATATGTTAGGACAAAACGAAAAGCAGCATCCAGAAACATCCTGAATGTAATTATGCACTTTAAACCCAGTTTAGAACAGGACCACGGGGCATGCATCAAGTCTCCTTCTTCACTTTCACATCTCCAGCATTCGTTAATTTATTTGATTTAATTTAGTTTATAGTTTATTATTAACTTCCTTAACTTATTAATTTGGCTCGATTACTGTAGTGGACTTCCTGTTGCAGCACATTCAGAATGTTTAGCTGCTGTAGTCTCGCATCTGCAAATGTGTTTATTTATTATTAATTATTAATATTTGTTCTTTTAGAATCTGTGGATCTGTCTCATCTGCGGTCACATCGGCTGCGGACGTTACGTCAGTCGTCATGCTTACAAGCACTTTGAGGAAACACAGCACACTTACGCCATGCAGCTGACCAATCACAGGGTCTGGGACTATGCTGGAGGTGTGTGACATCACAGTGCGCTAGTTGGGATGATGAAATGTGACCATAAATAATATTGCATTCAATTCATTGCGGTAATGTCCGTTCTGATATAATAATAGCTGTGATTTGAATTGTAAGTATCGTTTCAGAGAAAAATTTACATTGTTGTTTAGTTTTCAATATTCAAGATTTCAATATTTAAAATGATGCTGTTTAAAAGTAATACACTATTTAGACATGATTTAATGTAGTTCATAATGTAGTAAAATACATTTATTTTGAGGAAATTACCATGATTTTTTTAAAGAGTTTTTGTGGTATATACATATATATATTCATCTGGCACTTTATTAGGTACACCTTACTAGTACCTGGTTGGACCCCGTTTTCCCCTTCAGAACTGCCTTAATCTTTCGTGGCAAAGATTCAACAAGGTGCTGGAAATATTCCCCAGAGATTTTGCTCCATATTGACATGATAGCATCACACAGTTGCTACAGATTTGTCGGCTGCACATCCATGATGCTCCATGATCTGCCTTTCCACCACATCACAAATGTGCTCTATTGGATTGAGCTCTGGTGACTGTGGAGGCCATTTGAGTACAGTGAACTCATTATCATGTTCAAGAAACCAGTCTGAGATGATTCACGCTTTATGACATGGTGCGTTATCCTGCTGGAAGTAGCCATCAGAAGATGGAGACACTGTGCTCATAAAGGGATGGACAGCAACAATACTGTGGCGTTGACATGATGCTCAATTGGTACTAATGGGCCCAAAGTACGCAAAAAAATTATCCCCCAC
The DNA here is from genome assembly GCF_903798145.1 of Danio aesculapii. Taxonomy (NCBI): domain Eukaryota; kingdom Metazoa; phylum Chordata; class Actinopteri; order Cypriniformes; family Danionidae; genus Danio; species Danio aesculapii. The sequence goes on along the minus strand of NC_079444.1, from coordinate 401,728 downwards.
ACCATTACACCACCATTAGCCTGAACCGTTGATACAAGACAGGACGGATCCATGCTTTCATGGTGTTGAGCCATCTGGCACCAACAACCATGCCACGTTCAGTCACTTAAATCTCCTTTCTTCCCCATCCTGATGCTCGGTTTGATCTGCAGCAGATCGTCTTGACCATGTCTACATGCCTAAATGCATTGAGTTGCTGCTATGTGATTGGCTGATTTGCGTTAACAAGCAGTTGGACAGGTGTACCTAATAAAGTGGCCAGTATGTGTGTGTGTGTGTGTGTATATATATTATTTTAAAAATAATTATAGAAAATGTAATACATTTTTGTTTTTTAAATATTTGATATTTAGTACAATATTTTAGTTACATGTGCAATTAAGATTTAATCATTTAAAATGACAATTTATGAAAGTTTATTTTATTTACATTTGCTAAACGTTTTTGTAACTTAAATATTATATATATATATATACACACACACACAGTATAACTATATATATATATATACTTCAATAATATTAATATTAACAGTAAATATTGTAGTGAATATTGTTTTAGGGAAATTTACCTTAATATTTTTGATATTTCAGGTTTTTAAATGCTGTTTTTATACGTACAGTACGCTGATCCACTGTTTACTTTACTCATTAATGGTTGCTTTCATTTGAAATGTGCAGATTAAATCATTTTAATGTGATTTTCTCATGTGTCCACAAAGGTTTCTGAACATTGTCTCTGTCTTTCAGATAACTACGTTCATCGGCTTGTTGCTAGTAAAACGGACGGGAAGATGGTGCAGTACGAGTGTGAGGGAGACACGTGTCAGGATGAGAAGATTGATGCGCTGCAGCTTGAGGTGTGTGTGTGTGTGTGTATGTGTGTGTCTTTGTACATTTGTGTTGTGTTCTTGTGTCTCTGTGTGTATGTGTGCGTGTATCATGTGACTGTTTCTCTGTTCATGTGTGTTTTTGTGTCTGTGTGTGAGTGCGTGCATGTTCGTTTGTATGTTTCTGTGGGAGTGTGTATTTGTGCACGTGTGTGTGTTTGTGTGTATGTGTCTGTGTAGGCATGTGTCATAGGATGTATGTGAGTTTGTGCGAGTGTGAATGTAAATGTGTGTGCCTGTGCATCTGTGTGTGTGATAGTGTAAACTGTATTGTGTTAGACACTCTTCGCTCATAGTTGAACACTTGTGTATTTGTTTATCTCCAGTATTCGTATTTATTAACGAGTCAGCTGGAGTCTCAGCGCATTTACTGGGAGAATAAAATCGTTCATCTGGAAAAAGACACAGCAGAAGAGGTGAGAACAGATCCGTAACGCATTACGATGATCATAATAATCAGTGTGAAGTCAAACGGACAGCAGTGAAGCCGCTTCTCTTTGTGTTTTAGATCAATAACATGAAGGCCAAATTCAAGGAGACCATCGACAAGTGTGACAGTCTGGAGCGCAAGCTCAACGAACTCACCAAAGACAAACAATCCATCGACAAGAAGTAACACACACTTTCAACTTCATTCTCTTTACAGCCGCTCTAAAAGTACAAGACTTTCTAAATTAAATTGACAGGTTTAGTTTTACGTTATATAGCTCTCTATCAATATTTATTGCTGAAAATTCAGATTAGAATTTGAAATGTCAAATATAATGCATAAATAATATAATATAATTGTTTTGTTTTGTTTTATCATTCTATCATCATTTATCGATTTGTTTCTTCTGTAGAACACAAAAGAAGATATTTTGAAAAATGTTGGAAACCTGTAACCATTGACTTCCATTACTATGGAAGATGGTCAAATATCTTCTATTGTGTTATACAGAAGAAAGAAAATCATTAAAGTTTAAGAGTAAATAGTGAGCAGGTTAATTTTTGAGTGAACTATCCCTTTAAATCTTTTTAAAGATTAAAACATTCAAGCAGAGCATCTCTCTTTTCACGGTGTGGAGCTGAAATCGGTCGCCATGACCGTGTGTCTCTCCGGAGAACACGCCACATCAATGCTGACCTGTTTGGAGCTATTCAGCAAGAAAACAGTGGTCCTACTAAACTATTTCAGAGGCTCCTGGGGCATATGTTATCCACAGCCACTGTCACGCCACCAGGACTTTTGCAAATAAGACCGCTTCAGCATTGATCAAGTATAAATGTAGTGGGTGCATTATTTAAACCAAAGGCATAATTCATTTAAACGCTGCTCGTGCTGCAATGCAATATTTCTATTGTGCTGTTTTCTGCAGATGTTCCCAGCTGAATAATAAAGTGTCGAAGCTCAGTCAGGAGCTGCGGGAGGAGCAGGAGATGAACCGATGCCTGCGAGCCAATCAGACGCAGCTCCAGGCGCAGCTGCAGGAGGAGGAGAGGCGGGTCCAGGACACGGCAGCCAATAAAGACGGCCAGATCGCGGAGCTCCAGGAGCAGCTGAGAGATGTGATGTTTTACCTGGAGACGCAGCAGCAGATCGACCGCATGCCAGCAGACACGCGGCAGGAGATCCAGGAGGGCCAGATCAACATCGCCTCGGCCCCTGCAGCTCCACAGCCCGGACCCTCAGCACACGGATCCGGAAAACTGACCGGACGGAAAGGACGATCCAAAAGGGGAAAGTAGCTGCAGTAACGACAAAAAAACATTGAGTGTTGGCAGAAATATTGCACAGGCTGCTTTTTGTGTTCATTTTCCCATATATAGTTATTATTTGTTCACTAATATCTCACACAAAGACAGCAGTCCAAATTAGAAATGTAGCCGCATCTGTTTCATATGAAAACATCGAGCTGTTCTTGTTGCTGACATTATTTTCGCATTGTTTTAGTGTAATAAAGCGATGCGACAAATTTATTACTGTTCATTACTGTTTGTTCTCTACTACAAAGACAGCAGTCCTGATTAGAAATGTAGTTCCAGTTGTTTTATATGAAAACAAAGAGCAGAACTGTATTTTCGCATCGGTTTAGTGTACTTGCATGTAGGATGAAACCTGCAAAAACAATAAATAAATACGCAAATAAATTAATTTAGTAATCCACAGATTCCTGCATATGTAAAACAATGCATAATTTATACGCAAATAAATACAAACACAAATGTATTACTACTTGTTAACTAATATCTCACACGAAGACAGCAGTCCTGATTTGAAATGGAGCTCCATCTGTTTCATCAACACAATCACTGTAACAATTCGTAACTTTTTGATTTAGTGGCTAATTCGTAGCTAATTCGAGTTTGTACGATCTAATTCGTACATTTTCGTACGATTTGCTCATCCCTCAATGACGGTTGGGTTTAGGGGTGGGGTTAGGTGCCACGCCTCCTTTTTAAAATCGTACAATTTCATACAACTGAACTCTTACGAATTCGCACAAATTAGCCACTAAACTGACAAAACCTAAAATACTTATGTTTTCTGGTGAGATCAGGCTGGTTTCATATGAAAACAAAGCACAGAATTTTATTTTCGCATAGTTTTAAGAGGGTCACACACCAGAAGTGCAGCGTCGCGCCACGCAGGGCCATGCATTTCAGAATTCTAAACATAGGTTTCTATCAAGGTACACACACCGTTGGCGGCTGTCTGTGGCGCCTAGCCACGACTAAGGACACTGTTCACTGTCCACAGAGCGCCATCTGAATAGTTTCATTTATATAGCATGCGTATGTGCGCGTCTGGTGTGCGATACTTTAAAATGTCATGTGCGTGCCGTGTTGTACCGCTGAGCGGCGCATCCGGTAAGTGACGCCCTTTAGTGTACTAAAAGCAATGCAGCATAAATTTATTGCTCTTTATTTCTGTTTGTTCGCTTATCTCAAGACCCTGCTGGAAAATCCAGCTTAAACCAGCCTAGGCTGGTTGGTTGGTTTAAGAGGGGTTTTGGCCATTTCCAGGCTGGTTTCCAGTCATTTCCAGCCTGGTCTTAGCTGGTCAGGCTGGAAAATGACCAGCTAAATCCAGCTAAAACCAGCTTGACCAGCCTGGTTTAAGCTGGACATAGCTGGTTTTGGCTGGGCTCTCAGCCTGGCTAGGTTGGTCAAGCTGGTTTTAGCTGGTCATCTCCATCCAATCAGAGTGATCCTAGTTTACTATAAATGGATCATTTTCTTCCTACTGCTCTATCTTCGTTTGGAAGAATCCCCCCTTCCACCCCATCTCCCCCTTTTCCTCCCTTTTCTAAAGGGGGAGCTCTCGAGACCTACCTGATCTCGGATCTCCTGATATACTTATTGACTGGGCGGGAGCCCTGGGCTCAAATATCTCTGAGCTCAGGGTTCTCTCCTGGGACAGCATGCCAAATCTGCTTAATACGCCAAGCATATCTAAGAGGGAACTCTTGAAATACCTTTTTGCAGATTTCCTCCTCCATATAATCGTAGATGGAAATCGTCAAATCCCTAGATGTTTATTCAATGCTTGGTTTATTTGTTATTTCTGCAGCCGAATCTCTTGGAAAAAAACCCAACAGAAATGTTTTAATTCTGAGCGGCAGTAAGACATGATATTTTCCTGGATCTAGATCTTTTTGTAATTCTGTTACAGTATTTAATCGCAATGCAATAAATACGACACTAGCGTATACATATTTAAATATATCTTTCATGTTAAAGGAATTCAAGGTTTTTACGTGACACTTAAACATTATGCATCGATCAACAATGTACAACAACACTATATCATTTACTCATCTCAATTATTGTTGATTTCAACATTTACTGATACAACATGACAAATCTTACGATCTGTTAGCATTGGGTAATGTATTATAAACATTAGCGAATACTGTATATAGATGTTAACACCAATGGACAGTATTTATTTAAAGGGATAGTTCACCCAGAAATGAAAAGTTACTCACTATTTACTCTATTCTACCACTTTTATAAGTTTTTATAAACCTTTAAGACTTTTTTTTCTTCCGTTTAACACAAAAGAAGCTACTTTGAAGAATGTTGAGACCTGCAACCATGACTTCCATAGTAGGAAAAACAAATAATGCAAATCAATGGTTACAGGTTTCCAACATTCTTCAAAGTAGCTTCTTTTGTGTTCAACAGAAGAAAGAAACAAGTGAAGGGAGAGTTAATGACAGAATTGAATGTTTTGAGGTGAACTAACCCTTTAATATACTTAATAACCTGTTGTTTTAGTTTGCTCTGCGTTAGCTAATGCTAACAAACATAACTTTCCATTTTAATCATCTACAGTATTGGAAAATGTTGCAATATTGAAATGAATGATAAATACTGTTCATTATTGCTCATGTTTAAATATGATATCCTTATGGTAAACAGTGTTTGCATTGAGAACACGCCTGATGCAGAATGTTGATATATTTCCCTGATGCAGGCTGAAATAACACTTTCTCCTGAGATTCAGACTGACTTTGAGACACATTGTGGAGATTATTGTTGAGTGTTGTGGCAGTATTGTTGTCCAGAATCACTTATAGACCGAGAGACGCTGTGAAAGGGCTCGTCATCTTGTTGAATACTGACAGGCGCGTGCGAGTAAACGGCTTTTCATCTCGTTTTACGCTTGAGCAACTGAATGAATGCCAAAGTCTGTTTAACTGATTGTATTTTGATTACATTACAACACCGGTGCTGTGAAAGGAACTGTATAAAACGGAAAACCTCACAATAACAGCTCACCGGACGTTTATCAGTATGGGAACAACTCTAGCTCAGCATATACACTATTTGATGAGTTATTGGTCATTTCTTTGTCATTATTTGTGAAATGTGCAGGGTCTGAGTGAAAACTGTTTCTGTTACACCAAATAATCACCATAATGCTAATAAATAATAATAACTGTGTCCACTAAAAACCTCTAAAACACCAGTTACATTGAAAAAGCATTTATGAATATTAATAAATCATGATCCAAATAACCTGTAGAGAAGAACTCTTTCAGCCTCCAGAACCTCACATTAATTACATTTAACTCAACACACACACACACACACACACACACACACACACACACACACACACACATACACTACAGCCAATTTAGTTCATCAGTTCCCCTATAGCGCATGTGTTTGGACTGTGAGGAAACCGGAGCAACCGGAAGAAACCCACGCCAACAAAGAGAGAACATGCAAACTTCACACAGAAACACCAACTGACCCAGCCGAGACATGAACCAGCGACCTTCTTGCTGTGAGGCGACAGCGCTAACCACTGCGCCACCGTGCCACCCAAAATTGTATTATAAAAGAGTACAAACCATAGAAGATAGAGCTATAACTGCAATTATCACCAGTGTCAGCAGAAGCGCTGTGTATCTGCCTGAAACAGTAGCATTGGCATACTGAACAGAACATCTTCAACCAGAAATAAACAAGATGACTTTTCTTGAGCCCAATCTAATTAATGGGCAACACATGGCAATATGCAGCGAGCTGGTACACTCTGAATAGATGCAGACCTCAGGAGCTGAGGAGAACACAGATTCTGTGGTCTGTTGCTTTATTCATGTAGTCATTTAAATGACTGATACAGCTCTGATGACCCGAGTTTACTTTGATTTCAGATGCCATGATAGACATGCTCAAGCTCAAACTCATTTTGAGTAACATCAAGATCTGATGCTGATGTGTTCAGACAATTTTGCTGAATTAGTTTAGTTTTAGAGGAGCTCCAGCTGATCATTATCCATGATATGAGGTAATGAAAGACGATTGAATGTTTTTTACCATGATGTTGACATAATGATGAGTGAGAACTTTTTTTCTTGCTTAAACTAATTTTTGCTTTGCTCTAACCCTTCTCTGTTTCAGCAGATTTCCACAGCACTGATGTGGACTCACCTTCAAAACAACACCAGGTCATCAGTGAATGCTGGATACGAAGGTGTTGCAGTTGAATGAAGTCACCTCTTAGACCACAGGTGTCAAACTCAGTTCCTGGAGGGCCGCAGCTCTGCACAGTTTAGCTTTAACCCTAATTAAACACACCTGATCAAACTAATTGAGTCCTTAAGGCTTGTTTGAAACCTGCAGGTAACATTAATGTAATGTAATGTGTATTTAAATAGTGCATTTATCATGTAGGCCATACACCCAAAGCACTTCACAATCATGAGGGGGGTCTCTTCACTACATCACCAGTGTGCAGCTCCACTTGGATGATGTGACTGCAGCCACAGGACAACGGCATCAGTGTGCTCACCTCACACTAGCTACAGGTGGAGTGGGGAGATAGTGATAGAGCTAGTTCGGTGCATGGGGATGAGTGAGAGGTCATGACGGGCAAGAGTCGATGGAGGGAATTTGGCCAGGGTTACACCCCTACTCTTTACCAGAAGTGCCATGGGATGTTTAATGAACAGAGATTCAGGACCTCGTGTGTTGAATTAGGGTTGGAACTAAACTCTGCAGGGCTGCGGCCCTCCAGAAAGCGAGTTTGACACCTCTGGTTTAGCTCGATTACAACTGTTTAAAACAGAGGAAATGCAACAAACTGATATTTGTGTACACTGTTGATTTCTGGGATTTGTTGTCTACATTTAAATTCTGCGATGTGATTGGTTGTCCACAGTCATCTCTGCCAATCGAAGGAGGAAAGCGAATAGGTGATGTTTCATGTTGTAATTAAAGGACTACAGTTAAAATTAGATTTCCTATTGGTAGTCTATGGTCAGCGATCATAGACTCTCGGCCAATTATATGGCACCAGAGTCTACAGTCACTTTAGACTTTGCACGACTGTAGACAGAAGACCTGCAAGCTCTACATACACTGCTAATTCGCTAATGCCACCCATACAACAGCATGAATCGCAGTTTTGACTTGGTTACTACAGTAATCAAAGCAGTGTGATGTCAAATCTAAATGTAGCACACAACTGTACATTGTGTAATCAAAAATGAAATGAAACTGAATACCTTGTAAAATAGCATTTAAGATTTTTAAATAATTTTTAAAGGCCTTTCTGCTGCTTTTGCTTTAAAGGGCACCTGTGATGCAAAGTCAACATTTGTGAGCTGTTTGGACAGAATAGTGTGTAGTATAGTGTGTCCACAGTCATACTGGAGTGATAGAAACACAACAAGTCTTTTTTAAGATTTCCTGATGCTAAAATAGGATCCGAATCCTGCAACCTGATGTAGAAGTGTGGTTTTCCACACCCACCGATATTGATTGACAGACATGTCTCCATAGTAACATGTCAGAACAGGATTTGCAAAGAAACTGGGATTAAAGGATCTGTTCAGCTCTCTGTGATCAGCTGCAGCTCCAGAATGAGTTTCACATAGTATCAACTTATTAATCTACATATTCCTTGTGATCGCCTTTTTGTTTCATCATTTAAAGCCTTATTACATCTCAGTACATCAGAGCTGATCGGGGATCTGCGGAATACGTTAACTACAGTGCTGTGCTCAGAGCTGACGTGTGTGAGACTGACCTGAGATCAGGAGAAAGTGTTCAGTACATCAGAGCTGATCCAGGGTCAGCGCAGTGTGTTCAGTACATCGCTGTGCTCAGATCTGACGTCAGTGAGACTGACCTGAGATCAGCGCGAGAGTCCGTCAGTCTGATGCTGTAAACAAACGCTGAGGCTCCGCGAATCGGGCGTTATTCATGAAATCTAAAGGATGGAAATAAGGCTTCCGATTTCCTCACACAGTTATGTTTCTTTGTGTGTCTCTGCGGTGTTCATTATCGCCGGTGAGTGGTTTAGATTATTCTCTGGGGTGTTTGTTTGATCTTATTTGTGAGCGCTAGCTAGAGACGCTAACCTGCTAGCTTTAGTGAACGCTATTATAACTGATTTAAAATGAATAGCGCATAATGTAAGAGTATAAAGAACAGCTCTTAAATTGATTTGACTTAATATCCTAAAGCTGTACGATTACGTGTGTTTATGTGTGTGTATTGCTCAGGTTAGGAGGTTTAGCTCGTATTGTTCTGTTAGCACATTAGCCTCCCTCATCACTCCTCTTTGTATTATACTGTCACAAAGACTGTCCTCTGAATAATTTAATTACTGCTGCAGAGGCTTTCTTATTTAGTTTCTAATGTATTAAAATTGTAATTATATTATTGTAAGTGATTATGGATAATATTATCAATGCTGAATGATCATTTTTGAGTTGGAGCAAAGGCTAAACAATAAAGACTCAAATCTTTGTGTTTTATTGAAGGAATGATGTCAATCCGTAATTAACATGTATTTCATGAACTCTGCTCTATGTCAGACTTTAAAAGGAGAAAATAAACTAAATTAGATGTGCCATGGTAATGAGGTGGTATTGCTTGAAGTGATATTTAAGTACTATGGTGCTGAATTTATCATTACATATGAAGTATATAATTAATTGATGGAGGTAAAGTTGCTTCTATAGTTGCACATTCAGACTTTCTCCTTAATAAAAAAACAATCTTTGCTAATTCTAAATAGTGAAATGATATTAGCATCCAAATACATAGATTACAGTCAAATAAACAGTGTTAATGTTGCTTTGAAGTCACACTTGCGTGCTATTTCAGACCCAATATTCAAAGCAGCGGTAAATAATATAGGGAAGTTGTCACTGAAAGTATGTGCGAATATGAAAACAACTTCCCCTCAATTGGATGATGCTGCTGTGGCTCATATATGTGTATGTCTGACTGCTGTTTACCTGTGTTTCAGGGGTCTCGGATGTGTCTGCGATAGACGTGTTCACCACAGCAGAGGTGTATGTTGAGAACGGGACCACAGCCACTCTCAGCTGCAGCTTTAAGTCTAAAGAAGTGGTCAGCCGATTGACTTCAGTGACGTGGTCTTTCCTTCCGGAGGGAGACTCAGGAGCGCACACTACAGTAAGGGTCTCTGTAATATCATATTATGGGCTGTAAGCACAGCTAGTGTTTTATCTCATACCAATAAACTTCCGGTGAACGGTTAATATGGCTATTTCAATTTCATACATTTCCTTTCTACAGCATGGATGTTGTAATGTAACTCAAACATAATCAGTTAAATAGACTTAAGCATTTATTTAGTTGTTCAAGTGTAAGCTGTTTAAAGGCAAGCGCCAGCAGGAGAGCGCAGAAACTCCATTGAAAGTACTGTGGTAAAATAAATTTCCATATTTTAAAGACATGATGCGGGACGATGGAGTTTAATGCAGTGCTTCTTGTACATTCTGACACCCACTTTATATTGTATATCAATCAGGCAGTGAAGATCATTGATTTTTAAAGAAATCAGAACTTGAACGTGGTGATTTTGTGACTACATACAGGTCACTGGGTTACTGAAAATTGAAAGTCCTTCTGCATATACACTATTAAGGTGTAATATGTCTGTCATTATCTGATCCTCACCGTATGTTCGTCCTCCACAGATCTTATATCACTCTGATGGGAAGTCTTTTCCGGGGTCTCTGCCGCAGTTTAAGACCCGTGTGGAATGGGCTGGAGACATGAACAAGAAGGACGCGTCGATCCGTGTCATTCAGATGCAGTTTAAGGACAACGGGACGTACAGCTGCGACGTGAAGAATCCTCCGGACATTACTGGACAGATGTCTGCCACTAAAGTCAGGGTGGTCATGAAAGGTGAGCGATTAAAGCATGGTCGTGCTGTAAATTAGGGCGGCACGATCTAACACTATGATGTTCTGTGATGTGATATGAATACAATTTCACTATGACATGAATATCTCTGTTTGGAAATTCATGATTGGGATGATTCTGTAGGGGAGTGCATCTGCATAAAATATAATAAACGATCTACAAGCATGGATAAATACAGTAAAGGTACTATTGAAATAAACAGTTTGGTCATTTTTATTTCAAGTCTATCAGTATTCAGGTACAGTAATGGAATAATAAAAATAATTCAATTAAATTATTTGTTATTAAAGTTTCAAATGCTACAGTGTGTTGTGCATGCATGCTGTAAAGTCCTCCTACAGTCCCAGGCCTCAAAAACACATGCAAATGATAAAGTATAATCCAGACTCCACGTTGCAGATCCTGTGATGTGACTATTGTGAATGATCACACAGCACATCCATGCTGAAATGAGGCTAATGCAAATGTTCATCAACCTCCTCCTGCACTGCGTACTGCATGGGTTAGTTCTCAAGCTCTGGTCAGCATTTTCTTCTTCAAATAAAAAGAATTGACTCAAAACACCTTTAAATATCAGGAAAAACCTTTTACTGTAGTGTTTTTAAAGCTTTAGGTGGTCACTTTGTGTCATATCAGTTTTCTTTAAACCAAAATACAAACACAAATCATGAATAAAGCTGCAATATTTACCTTGACTGAGAAAGCCCTTATTTACATCTGTGAAGGCAAACTGCAGGGTGGTGGAGCGCCATTAGAGAGATAACTGTGTAGTGGTGTGTTTACACAGGGATAGTCAGCAGGTGTGTTATTAAAATCTGTTGACCAGCACTCTTTGCTGTATCATCTACAGTATGAATAGAAAGAGTTCAGGAAAAACTGGAAAAGCGCTTGACTTTTACTTTCCTTTAACTCAGGAAGAATTCATAAATATTTATATAAATCTATTTTTAGTGTATCTTTTATATTTGGCATCTCTTTATGGTCTTATATGGTTAATTTCAGATATATTCAGATCTTATTGTTTTTATTTTATTAAAACTTTTTCCTCATTTTTGAACTGTCAACTTTAGCAAATAATGCAAGATATTGCATAAATATAAGACTGATTATAAGTCTGATTATAACGAATACAATTAATTCATGTTTACCATTAGAGACTGCATATATTCACACACTGCTGACACACTACTGGCTTTAAATCCCACATAAAAGTCATTTTTGGATAAAAGGTGTAGGCATGGGCCAGTATAAGATTCTGATGGAATGATAACCTTGGATAAAAGTAATCATGGACTCACAGTATTGTGATTAATAATAATAATTCATTTTATTTGTAAATGGCACCTTTCTAGACACCCAAGGTCGCCTTACAACAAGCATCAACAGCCATAACAGAACAAATTAAAACAATTAATAAAACATTGCCAAACAAGCATTTCAAATGCATAAGGAGTTACAGGTGCAAAAACATCGTGAATATAAAATAACAGGATAAAAATAGACAAAAGAGAGCCTGTTTAAATAGATGGGTCTTTAGACGAGATTGAAAAGTGTGAAGACTATCACTGCTCCTTAGATCCAGGGGAAGCGAGGTCCATAGCCGAGGAGCTGTGGTATAAAATATGTTAATTTTTAAAATGTGTGGGTAAAAAACAACAAATGTATTCCCTGCTGAACACTATATTTCATTTGGAGAAACATGCTAAAATAGTTTGTAGCTGTAAACATGTCAATAGTAAACAGTTAAATTACATTTTTGACTTCTGCTGTCTTCATTAGTTTAAACACAGATTTCTTTACAGCTTGTCATTTCTTTAGATATACAGTAAAGCCGCTGCACTGTGCAGGTCGACTGGATGTTGGTGTATAAGCGATTTGTTTTTCAGATGTTTGCTGAATCGTGGGCTGACCAGCAGATTTTGATGTGGAGGGGATTGTTCTGCTGGAGATACTGTTGTCCTAAAAAATGAAGTAAATAGTCTTATAATGAAAAAAAAACGTTTGTATTTTAGGAGCGGTATAACAGATAATTTGAGCAGTCTTAAAACCTTGACTTTTCCAAACCGCGGTAAACCTTGAAACTGGTTATCATCCCATGCTTAAATAGGAGCCCTTTTAAGCTGTGAATGGAGATGTGAACACAGAGCTGCGCTTCACTATAAACACACACACACACACACACAGAAAGTGCAGGGTTGTGACGTGCTGATGTTTTCTGTGTGTGCAGAGGCTCTTCCTCAGACCAGCGCAGCAGTAATCGTGGGCGGTGTGATCGGAGCTGTGATCGGCATCATCCTCATCTCTGTGGTCACGTATCTGATCATCAGGAGGCAGAAGCCCAGTCATGACTATGAAGGGTACGTCTGCGGATTAAATAACTCCCATTGCCTGTGGGTGCTGGTGATGGTGCTGGGTTAACCCCTTAACTCTCGGTGCATGCAGCATGAAGTGGGTGATTTAACACTAAACCGGAGTCTAGTGGGTGTGCGTGTGCGTGTGCGTGTGCGTGTGTGTGTATGTGTGGTATATCTCATATCTCACCTCAGATCTCAGCAGGACAAACATTAAGTGCTCATTAAAGACAGTAAAGCTCATTTGGGGTCAGCTGGTAACACTTCATCATGAGATTACAGTTAAATTAACCATGAGTAACACAGCTGAAGGCAAAATCCTGTGAAAATTGCAATGATTTCTCAAATATTTTCTGAGTGATGTTAAACAGAGCGAGGACATTTTTACTGTATTCCTTATATCATTTATATAAGGGTTATTTCTTTTAGTTTGGCTTTTATAAAAGCAGTTTTTACATATTTTTTTAAATAATAATTTTAAATAAGATCAACATTATTAGCTTCTTTAAGAAAATATTCATGAAGAAATGGTTTTTGAAAAAACAATGCTGTCCTATAACTGAACCTAATTACCCTAGTGAAGCCTTTAAATGCCACTTTAAGCTAACACTAGTGTCTTAAAATATCTAGTCAGATATGCCCCGTTTCCACTGAGTGCTACAGTTTGGTACGGGTCACCTTTATCAGGCTTGTGTCTCCCAAGTGGTGCCAACGGTACCCTTTTGGTGGGCGTGGTTTACGACAGTGGCAGTCAACGTCATTCTCGCTCGAGGACATGTCCAGGTAAAGCTGTACGGGTCGCTCACACATCATATGAGAAGAACTTCTCACAAAACAGATGCTTCATACACATACATATCTGTCATTCTCCTGCTTGTGTACGTGCTGGTGACGTTTCTCTGTAAACCAATAGCGTTCAGCTGCACGTCTAGCTCCGCCCTTTTGTTGTGCTTGGTACCCTTTGGAAAGCGTACCCAAAAAGTGGCACCGTACCAGATTACTCAGTAGAAACGGGCCTATATTATGTGCTGTCATCATGGCAAGGAGAAAAGAAATCAGTGATCAGAAATGAGTTATTAAACTATTATTATTCAAGATGTTATGACAAAACCTCTCATCACTTGGGAAATAATTGAAAAAGAATTCAAATTTCACTGGAGGGCGAATAATTTCCTCTTTAACTGTAATTAATAAAGAATTTGTTGGTCTTGAGGGTCACACCGAGAATGATAACTATGAAGTACATGTAAACCTGTAAACCTCACACACACTTTTAATACACAGTATATTCGCTAAACTGTTGGTCAATGAATGGTGATGAGGATTAACAGATGAGATTGTGTGTTTTTTCACTGACTGTTGAATAAATGCACAGTTTTCTCAGCTGAGTCTGACAGTTATTATGAATTAGTCTGTCATGGTTATCATTCTGCCTGTGATGAGCCTTTATTACCTATTATTATGCATTATTACAGTCGGATATTATTTATTATTGTGCCTGAACTAACAGTGGACAGTTGTGTTTGTATGAACTAACATAACACAGATTAATCAAGTCAGAAAGGTATATTGCTCGTTATTAGGTAATGCACTAGATTATTGTAACCACTGGAATCTCATCGTGAAGTGTTACCAGTGTGTGTAATATTGGGTATTGAACACATTACAATTTAATCTGGAGAGTAAACAC